>NC_029775.3:108934884-108935639 GCF_000817695.3 Arachis duranensis
ACACACACACAGAGAATGCACAGAAGCATAACCAGTCCATCCCTCAGGCTCTACAGGAACGAACTGCTCTGATACCATAATGTAACACCCTACCATACAGAGTCTTATGCTTAAGTCATAATTCAGAGATGGCAAGGTATTACGACCTCTAAAATAAAAGTTTAGTACATATAGTAGTATGAATAATTGATTATAACTAGGAGCCTTTGTAGAAAAAGGGGTAAACAAAAACCACAACTCGAAAGCGCAACACTCTAATCGATAACGTAACGAACAAGGATAACCAACGCGTGATTATATATATATAAAGGAGTGTCAAAAACAGGAATATCAAGACTCAAGATCCGGCTGCGAAGATAACCGGTCCGAGCATAGTAATATATACATATGATAAAATAAGGAAAACCCCAAAGGAAACCCAAAGGGACACAAATACATAAAACCTATTCTCCAAAATTCTCCCATAAGAGGAGTCATCACAGTTTGTATTATTCAATGGAGATAAAAGTATCTAAACAAAACATATAAACTAAAACATAGTCCCGAGAACAAAGGATCTTCGCAAAACTAGAAGTCTCCAGCATGCCTCAACGGGAAATCTCACGTCCTGCATCTGAAAACCACAAAATCCGCATGCGTGAGAACCAGAGGTCCCCAGCATGGTAACAGCTTCCACATATATAATACATAATAAAAGAGGAAAGCCGAAGGCAATCCTAGAACTTCCTCCAAATAATATCAAAGCTTATAAACAA
>NC_029775.3:108936662-108937367 GCF_000817695.3 Arachis duranensis
TCATCGACGCGCAAGCGTCATGCACGCTAACGCGTGGATTAAAAACTTGCCAATCGACGCGCACGCGCCAACCACGTGTACGCGCGGGTGTTCTCGTGCACCAGGCACAACACTGGCACAGTTCTGGCATAACTCTCTGGAAAATGGCTGGGCATTGGGTGCATCACAATCGGCGCGCCCGCGCACATCACGCACACGCGTGGATGGCATTTTCGGGAAGAACGGCGCGTACGCGCCAGGTGCGCCCACGCGCAAGGGGTCATTCTGCTAAAAATTTTCTAAGTTAAAAACTGCAGAATTCACAGATTTAAACCCCAATCTTCCGACGGACATAACTTCCTCATTTTAAATCATTTTTCACCCGTTCTTCGAACGGCACGGACATCCCGGATCCAATTTCATTTCTAAAAAGATTTGGCACAAAACAGAGATCCGTAGTTCAAGTTATGTCCCACCAAAGTATGCCCAAAAACCATGTTTTTCATAAAAACCATAAAGTGCCATTTTCAAAACAAGCCATTTCCAACTCTTTTTCAAAACCAATCAAAACATGCCAAGTTCATCCCTTTTCTTTGAACTCAATCAAAATATATCAAATTCAACATCAAGTCTCTTCAACTCACACATTGACACATTACCACCAATTACCAAAATCACTATCTCATCATTTTACCCCACTTCACCCAAGTGGCTCAAACTCAAACA
>NC_029775.3:108937471-108961785 GCF_000817695.3 Arachis duranensis
AAACCGAAACCATACCTTAGCCGATTTTCCCAAGCTCCACCGGAGCACTTCCAAATCACTTATCCACAAGCTCTCAAGGTCTCAACACCTCCAAGAACAGATTTTTCACCATCAAACCCTTTCCAAACTTTTCAAAATCACCAATCAAGCTCCAATATCCACACACACACAACCTAAGCCACAACCATCATACCCATATACAACATCTCAAAATCCAAACATCATAAAATCACAAATTACACTAGGGTTGAGAGTCTTACCACACCCAAGGTCCAAGGAGACAAGATTAACCTTCTCCTTCAAGAGAGTTGGGTCCTATAACATCAAAGAACCCAAAATCTCAACATTTTACCCATGAAACTCGAAAATAAGGGCTGAAATTTCGAACAGAAACACGTGGTTTACCTCAAGATTAATTGTATGGGTTTTGTAGAGCTCTCCGCGGTGAACGCGTGGCCGCAAACGGAGCGGCAATCGGAGCTCTAGATCAAAAGTTATGGTGGTTTGAAGATCAAGTGAGAGATAGAGGTTTGAGAGAGTGTTCTTCCCCCATTTCCTCTCTTTTCAGCGTGTTTGGTGTTGTGTGAGGAGAGAGAGAGTGCTGAAAACTAGGGTTTTGGTTTAGTTATGTTGGGCCAAGGGCCCACTTTAGGTCCTATTGGCCCGGTTTGGCCCGTTTGGTCCAATCTTGGTCCGAATTCTATAAAATTGGTACCGAAATTCTCGTCTCAGTCTCCTCTATCACATTTAGCCATAAAAATCACATTTTAGGCTTTCTAGAATAAATTCTCATTTATGGGTTAATTAGTCATTAATTAACCGGATTTTACAGTTTATAGATCGGATCTAATTTACGTATTTATGGTATTTATCTGAATTTAATTCAAAAATTGTGGATATTGATTCGATCTACAAAGTTATTGAATTGGATCGGATTTTATCTACAAGGATATGGGATTGAATTGTGAATTTCATGCATGTAGGTACTGCATATCCGATCCGTATATCCACGAATCCGCAAAAATAAATAAATAAGTATTCTTTTTATATTTTATTTCAACAAATAACTATCATATATGCTGTATTATTTAAGAAAAGTATGTTTAATAATACTTTAAGAGTAAACATATTTAAAAGAATAAAAAATAATATTTTATTAATATTTTTTAAATAAAAATAAGCTTTTTAAAATATTTATATATTTTACAGATATATCCGAGATCCGATCTAATATGCAAATGCGTGGATCGAATCCAAATTTAAAAATTGCAAATATTGGATTCAGTTTGATAATTTTAGTGCGGATCAAATCAAGATTTTGGTCATATCCAATCCGATTCGATCCGCATTCACCCCCAGTAGAAGATACTGAGAGAATATATAAATATAAATGTGAAAAAAATTAGAATTTCAAAAAAAAATTGAGGCTAAAAATATAAATTATAAATTATAAATTATAATTACTAATTAAAATAAAGGATATTTTTGTTAAAAAATTTTAAAACTTCTTTTACTTCTAGTTTTTAAAGCAAAAGATTGTTAATTTTAAAAAATAATTTTTTTTTGATAAAAATAATTTTTTTTAAAAGATGTGTCTAAATATATTTAAAATTATTAGTTAAAATTGTAATTTATATATATTATATATAAATCCCATCACTTCTTATTTCTCCCTTTAGAAGAGTTTAATTTGATCATAAGTAGTAAAAATTATCATACACATAAATTAAAGACTATCCATTGTCATTTAAAACAATGCAGAATTTAATATAAACATATACAATCCATATATATTATCACATTTTTAAGGATAAAGTCTACTCTTTTCCCTTAACTTTTTTAAAAATTTTTAAATACATTGAATATTTAATTTGTTTCAATATAATTTTATCCTTTGCATTTTTTATAAATTTCAATTGTATTCCTACCATTAACTTTTATACTCAATATATGCCGTCATTATGTTCTTCTCTAATTTTAACCCTTTCTTCCGTATAATCTCTCCGTTATCATGATTATATATGCCTCGTTCCCCTCTTCATTTTTTAACTGTACTAAATCCTTGCTTCATCCTACTGCCTCTTCTACAGAGGTGCCAACCCATCCTTCACCACTACTACCGTACTTTCTTAAAAATTGCTCAAAAGCACGATTAAAATGATTTAATTATATTAAAAAAACTTTTACTAATAAAATTATTTACATAAACTTATTTCAAGATACTTAAATACAAGTCCTATCCCCTCTAAAAAACTAAAACAATAAACGAGAGAAAAATAAAATCTAAAAACTTAACTTGTAAACAGAATCTTCTATGCTCCTGTAACTCCACACTAAACCTTCGCACCTATAGGTGAAAGGGGATGGAGATAGGGGATAAGAACTGAGGAGTTCTTAGTAGGGTCGAGGTGTAGTTATATTCATTTTATATATATTTGGTTCGCAATAATAGTCAACAAAGTACAATCCAATTCAACAATTATAGAACACATAATCCAATCACAAGCACACAATCATAGAAGACATAATCACAACAAGTATGCGCAAACAAGTATGATGCATATTTATCCCTAGTGTAGCTAATGAGCTCATCTGTCGGTTTCGATCCGCTCCTGACGTAACTCAGCAATGTAAGGCTCACATCGGTTGGGGAGGGAAACGAAGCATGCCTTATAAGGATGTGGATACCTCTCCTAACATGACGCATTTTGACGAGTGAGTGTGGGGGGCTTCGGCTAGCATTCCTATCGTCAAACGCAAAACCGTGAGGCCTTGTGTGTCAAAGCGGACAATATCGTGCTAGCGGGTGGTCTGGGCTGTTACAAGCAACCTTTGTCTGAGTTTGATTTCCAGTGTCATAACCTCTGTAAGCAACCTCTGTCTTACAGGTGCGACTCTCTTGAGCCGATGTATGCAAACATAACCTCTGTAAGCAACCTCTGTCTTACATGTGAGGCTCTCTCTAGACAATGTATGTAGCGATAACCTGTGTAAGCAACATCTGTCTTACAGGTGCGACAATCCCCTGAATTGGTCGATGTATCTTTGGAAAGCAAATTTCGGTGGACTCACCACCATATCTCTGCTCATTTTCAGCAGGTAAATAATTATCTCTGCTTCTCTCCTTTTCTTTTCGTTCTTTCTTTCTTTTAAAACCAAAAACCACCTCTTTATACATTCTCTAAAACCTTTAAAACAATTTCACTTAAACCAATTATTCTTTCAAAAGACAAAAAGAAACTATTTATTAGTTAAACTCGTCAGCAAGGCCTCTAGAATTTAAGAGAGCAACAACCAATCTCATTTTTTGAGTTCATTATAAATCCTTAACAATCATTATTTTCTTAAACTGAATTTAATCAAATAAAGTCTCTAAATCAAATCAAAATCAAATCATACAAATTAGAAATTCCGAACCAATTTCAAAACCAAAATCAATCCCAATTTCATCCTTAAAACTAATTCTTTTCAAAATAAATCGAATTCAAAATATATACTTTTCTTAAATGAATTAAACTCAAAATATAACTATTTTCTGCATAAATCAAAAATTAAATAACACAACTTCTCAAATTCAATATTTTTCTAAATAACATTTTAAATAAGTCTTAAATTTTATAACAAAATTTTGCCAGCATCTCCCCTAAAATTCGAACTTTGCCACCCTTCTCGAGTCCCATTCAAACCATTTCTCAAACTCTTTCTAATCGCTTCCAATATATCAAAACTATTTTTAACATCAAAATATTTATAAAATCAATCTAATTAAAAATCCAACCGCTTTCAAAATAAAACCATTTTCATATATCAAATTATGTCATTAATTCATCGATTCATTTTTTATTAAATCTCAATGTCTTCATCAAATTTCACCAATTCCACTTGATCACCAACAACATTTCAGCCTCGAATTCATTAAAATAATTCGGTTCTTGGCTATACTTAAACCGACTAAATCCCAAACCAATCACAAATATTAATATATCATAAAAATTCAACATAAATTCAGTTAAATTTAATCAATAATCAATCAAACGAACAATTCACTTATCAAATTCACATTCAATTATTAAAAAATTACCAAATTTTACCTCTATACGAAATTAAAACCACAAAAATTCTGGAGAAGTCTTTTGACTGAGCTGCCAAAGAAAAAAATGCCAAAAATCGTCTGTAATTCCTAGAACTCTAATTGGCCAAATTCAAGAGAAAGATGAGATATGTCACCATCAATTTCTGTTAGACAAGAGTAATACCAACGTGTAAAAGAAAAAAATACAAACACTTTTACCAGATTAAATTTTTTATTGGAGTTACGAATCACAAAAAATTGAAACCAAAATTTTAGTAGAGGTTACGGTTTCTTCAATGAAAGCTTTGGTCTCTCTCACACACGGTCATTTCTCTCCCCTTTTTTTTCCCAATAAAACCGCTGATGATGATGACTAAGTTTTTTTTATGATGACTAAGAACGATGGATTTGAATCCTCTAAAATTTGAATTTCATTTTAGAGAGTAAAGTGTGATCTTCTATTATCGAATAATTTTTTTTCATATTTATTTTTGGTCCCACCTATAAAATTAATGATAAAAGATTACACTTTATTCTCTAAAGTAAAATTCAAACTTTAGAAGATCTAAATCCAAAGATAATAATAATAGTTGGATTAGTTTGGTGACACATGAGGTGATTTACGTGTCATTGATTTTATAGATATACACATGCATATAAAGCCTTAGTAAACCACATTTCATTTTTGTTCTTTCATTCTCCTAAAGACTATATCACCATTTTTACTAATACACTCCCTTTAACTAAATAAAAATAAAAATATTTTTTTAATTTAATTCTATAAAAAGTTTTAAACATTCTTACTTTATTTGATTAGATAAAAATACCCTTTTAAATTAATCAAATTTTAGAATTCAATTAATCCTAATTTTATAATTTCAAATAATTTAAACAATAAAACAAAAACATATTAAAAAAATAAAAATCAACCGTTTTTCATCTTCTCCAATTTTTCTAATTATTCGTGTCCCCCTCTATGCTTCCCTGTCTTCTTAGACACAGTCGTCGTTTCAACCAACGACACCTTTTCTGACGCCATGCACACTGCTTCAGATTATTTGGAGATATTCACCTCATTTAACACATTCAAATCGTCTATTCCATTCACCACACTTCCTTTCTACTCTTCAAAAACACGTTTTCTTTTCTATCCCCCTTTTCAATTTGCATTCCTCCAACTAAAAAAAAACAATCTCTTTCTTTTATCTATTTGGGATCTTTTTGTTCCCTATTTTGGCTATGAGGAAAGAGGAAGAAGCGGAAGTGCTGAGACAGGAGACGGTGGCGACAAACAATATAGGGCCAGGATTTTGCGATTGATTTTCAGTTTTATTGATATGTTTTGATTTACTTTAGAGAGGGACACGAATAATTAGAGGAATCGAAGAAGATGAAGAACGATTGATTTTTATTTTTTTTAATATGTTATTGTTTTGTTGTTTAAATTATTTGAAACTATAAAATTAGGATTAATTGAATTCTAAAATTTGATAAATTTAAAAGGGTATTTTTGTCTAATCAAATAAAGTAAGGATGTTTAAGACTTTTTATAAAATTAAATTAAAAATATATTTTTATTTTTATTTAGTTAAAAGGAGTGTATTAATAAAAATAGTGATATAATATATATTTAAAAAAGAAAAAATTAAATGCTGATGTGGAAAATAAATTCCACGTGACTTATTACTATTTGTCCATATTTTTAATATATCGGTACGTATGAATCTATCATCGTACCGTAGCAAACACTATAGTTTAATATTATCGACAGTCTAATCGTCAATTTAGCCGTCAATTTTAACGATATTTTTTTATAGTGAAATCTGCTCTTTAAATTTTTGATACTCTAGTTTGAGCCTCAAATTTATTTTATTTGTCTTTCACAATTTCGTGATATACTCTTCGTCTTCATGATATAATAAAACACACTTTTTTCTAATATTAAAAATAAAAAATACATTTTTTCGCAATGAAAAATAAATATATCTGCATGAATATTTATTTGACGAATTGATTTAATTTTATCTTTAATATTTTATTTATTTTGATTTTGTATTAAATGTTTTTAATATATTTTAGTTATATATAGTATTTGCATTTATAACCTTCTTAAATTTATTTATTCTTTATTTGACTAATTGACTTTCTTCCTCTATAAATATATAGCCATCAGTTTAAAAAAAAAAAACAAAAGATCAGAACAAAAAATATTACTAAAAATGTCTGCAAGAGTGAAATGTATCATGTTCTTATTCTTGTTGGTTGTAGTACGAGTACAATCATCTTTATTCAGCCGCAAGACAACGGTTTATGTAACAAATAATGTAGAAGGCAATTTGAATCTCACTATTCACTGCAAATCTAAAGATGATGATCTTGGACCAGTGGTTCTCAGCCCAAATCAAGCCTATCAGTTTACTTTCAATCGTAATCTATTAGGCAACACATTATTTTTTTGTACTTTTCGTTGGACAGGTTCATGTCATTGGTTTGACATATATATACAAGACAGAGATGTAACACATTGTGAAAGTGTTCCATGTCGTTGGATTATAAAAAAAGGTGGGCCATGCCGGGATTTACCTGATTCGCATGAATGTTTTCCATGGAAGCCAGACACGTGTGTTTGAAGATACTTTTATGTAATAGTATTATGGACATATGATCATGAGGGATTGGGGAATCAATGAATAAATTGATCAATGTTGATCATAGGAGACAACAAATAACACCAAAAAAATATGTGAACTCTACAAATAAAATAAATAAATTTACGAATCACAAACAGTTTATCTTTTTGTTCTTTTTTTATAGCTCTTTCTGATCTTTGATAAAGAACAAAAAATTTATTTTATGTTTAATTATTCTGTCGATCTTTATAATTTTATAAAATTTGCAATTAGGTTTTTATATTTTTTTCTTTTAATTGGATCCACCAAATATTTTTCTGCAAATTGTTTACAGAAAATAAAATATTACATTATGAATAATGATTGGTACTTACAAAATTAATGAGTGAACAATTTTTTCTTTATGAAAACAAGATATGTTTTATATTTTTAAGTTGAAAATAAGAGTTAATATTCAATTTTATCTTTTAAAAATAACTCATTCTCTAAATTAAATTAAAAAAAAATTAAAAAATAACACCTATTGAATGAAAAATAACAAAGGCAATGCTTATAAAAAAATGATTACATCAAGAATAAAGATTGAACACTTACAAAACTTTAAAATGGATGATAATTTGTTTTCTTTCAAAATAATATCATGCGTTTTTTTCCTCTCTAGTACTGAACATGAAGATATGACTAAACTTTTGAATTTACAAGAGATCAATTAAATTGGAAAGACACTCACATATATGTTTTTACAAGTGTAATAATCCATATCGTACACGTGATAAGATTGAAATTATAATTTTAAGTTGTTTTGTTAAAATTAATTTGAATTATAATAATTTGATTACTAAAAAAAGTGATATGTTATGCATTATTCGTTTTTTTAATTTAGTGTTAAGTGTATCAACTTTAAAGTAGTTATTAATCGATTTTAGTAAAATACTTTTTTCAATAAATCAGAAATGTGACCATAAATAATCTAGTATAAATAATTTAGTAATACCAACAAATTTTTATATGTTATTTTACTGTGAAGTAAGAACATATCAAAATCAGTTTAAAATGAGAAACAAATAATTATTAGAGAATTCTAATGCATAAAATTTTCTAATAAATAATAAATAATTTAAAACCACTAAAAAATAACTCAACACTCTCATTTGATGTTTGCAAAATATATATCCAAAATAATATTATATCAATATTAGTATACAAAATTATATGATTAATGTATTTTTAAAATAATTTATCAAGAGAATAAAATAATACAAATTTTTATGATAATTTTAATATGCTCAAGTTATAAATGTAAAATAAGAATGTGTTGCCCATTAGTACCTAGAATTTGTCAATTTTTTTAATTAATAGTAAAATGAATATAAAATAAATATAACTCTACATTCTGACCCTACTAAGAACTCCCCAATTCTTACCCCATATTTTCACCCCCTTTTAGCTACAGGTGCGAAGGTTTAATGCTGAACTACAAGAACATAGAAGATTCTGTTTACAAGTTGAGTTGTTAGATTTTATTTTTCCCTCATCATTTACTGTTTTGGTTTTAGAGGGATAGAAATTGTATTTGAGGATTTTTGAGTAAGTCTATGTATATAATGCTACGTGTGGATATATATAATTTTGTGATTAAATGATTTAAAGTACCGACTCTTCGTTTTCTTGGTGAAAGTTTCGGTTCGTTTTCGTAAAGGCTCAATATTAAATAAAAATAGTATAGAATAAAAAGGTTTAGAGATAAGTAACGCCTGAGCTTTTAGTACAATCATGAAGTGCTAAAAGTTTGGGTGTTATATGTTGCAAGATCACAGACATTTAGAAGATAACTGCACGATGAATGTGGTATATAGAGAAGTTTTTTATAGCTTATAAAGAAAAGGTAATAATAAAATCTCTTAATTAAATTTATTAATTTATTAAAATTTATTACTATCAATTTAAAAAATTGACAAATTCATGTGTTAATGGGTAATGCATTCTTATTGTATATTTATAGCTTGAGAATATTAGAATTATCATAAAAATCTGTATTATTTTATTCTCCTGATAAATAATTTTATAATTATGTTAATCATATAATTTTGTATACTAACATTGATATAGTATTATTTCAGGTATATATTTTGCAGACATAAAAAAATAGTGTTGAGTTGTTATTTAGTGGGTTTAAATTATTTATTGTTTATTGGAGAACTTTTTGCATTAGAATTCTCTAATAATTTGTTGTTTATTTTTAGCTGATTTTGATATGTTCTTACACATATAACAATTTATTAGTGGATTTAGGTATTATTAGATTATTTATGGTCACATTCATTATATATGTCTGATTTATTAAAAAAAGTAGATTACTAAAATCGGTTAATAACTGTTTTAGAGTTAATACAATTAACACTAAATTAAGAAAAAATAAACAGTGCATAACTCATTACTTTTTTATTAGTCAAATTATTATAATTTAAATTAATTTTAACAAAACAACTTAAAATTATAATTTCAATTTTATCATATACATCGTGCATGGCACGGATAATTACACTTCTCATATTATATATATCATAGTGAATAAATACAAAAATAAACATAAATGATGATATCTATAATAATACAATCTAAAATATGGTGAATTATAAAATTAATATTTATTAATAGTTTAAAAATTATACTGAGTAATTTTGACTATTTTTATCTTTAGATTTAAATTCAAACTAGATTTTTTTTTATTTTGAGAAGATAAAAAATAAAGAGATAGACCTCATAATAATTAACTTTGACATTGATGAATAATATCTTAATTTTTGGTTGGTAAATTAAATTTAGAGAAAATTAAATTACAATTAATGAGAATTAGTGTATATTTTGAATGATTTATTTCAAGAATTTTTAAGAGGCTAATCTTATATTTGAATTTTAAAATAAAATTTTTTACTTTGTTATAACAAATTTAAAATATTTTAAAGTGAATATATATATTTAAATCATTTTTTTAAAGTAAAAAGTAATAGTTTCTTAAATTTCAATTATCATCTATCTTTTTTACTAATATAGTATAAATTATTTGTATAATTTAGAATATCTTATTTTTTGTTCTCTTAATGACATGAAATTATCATACCTATTTTTTGTTCTCTTAAATGCAATATTTTTATATTATTTATTAGTCATATTTAATCTCAACTATTTAAATTAATCCAATAACTATAAAAAATGATATTTTAGTAAATTATACAAATAATTCATACTATATGTCTATATCGTTATATTAGTAAAAAATTAAATAGATAATAATTGAAATTTAAGAAACTATTTCTTTTTCAAAATTTTTTAATCTAATACAAAAATTTAAGAATCTACTACTTTTTTAATGAAAAAATAAAACGTGGAAAATTTTTATTAATTATGATTCCATTTTTAAGATTTGAATGAAAAATAAAACGTGGAATATTTTCATTGATTATGATTTATTTTTAAAAATTAACTAGTGTATGTGTAAGAACTAAATTTTAAAAAGTTATTAATAAATTATTTATGATCTATTATATTTATTTAAAATTATATTTTTAGAGATTTTTATATATAAGTTGAGTAAGTTTTTATTTATTATTCATACTTCTTATAATTGAAAAATAGTGAATATTTTATATACTTCAATTTTAAATATTTAAATTTTTTAACCTTATTTTATAAATAAAGAAGAACTAATCTAATTATCATCAATTTCTATTGAATTAATATTTATTCAAAAATATATTTCAAGTTGATAATAAAATGGCTATTATATAAATATATTCTCTCTCATGAATTTAATGACTATATTAAATGTAATATTTTTATAATATTTATTAGTCATATTTAATCTCAACTATTTAAATTAATCCAATAACTATAAAAAATGATATTTTAGTAAATTATACAAATAATTCATACTATATGTCTATATCGTTATATTAGTAAAAAATTAAATAGATAATAATTGAAATTTAAGAAACTATTTCTTTTTCAAAATTTTTTAATCTAATACAAAAATTTAAGAAGCTACTACTTTTTTAATGAAAAAATAAAACGTGGAAAATTTTTATTAATTATGATTCCATTTTTAAGATTTGAATGAAAAATAAAACGTGGAATATTTTCATTAATTATGATTTATTTTTAAAAATTAACTAGTGTATGTGTAAGAACTAAATTTTAAAAAGTTATTAATAAATTATTTATGATCTATTATATTTATTTAAAATTATATTTTTAGAAATTTTTCATATAAGTTAAGTAATTTCTTATTTATTTTTTAGAGTTCTTATAATTGAAAAATAGTGAATATTTTTATATGCCTTAATTTTAAATATTTAGATTTTTAATCTTATTTTATAAATAAAGAAGAATTAATCTAATTATCATTAATTTTCATTGAATTAGTATTTATTCGAAAATAAATTTCAACTTGATAATAAAATGGTATTTCAAAGATGATTATTACATATTTAATTTGAATTTAGATTATTACTCTATACTTTATTTTTATTAAAAACTACTACCTTATCTTAATCCCTAAAATTCCTAATTTCATTACACAACACAAATCCTAATTTACCTTCATTAACCTAAACTCTAACCCACTCACCTCTACCACCCCACACCCCACACCCCACACCCTACACAGACACAACACACAAAACACACTCACACACAAACCAACCCAACACACACACACACACACGGTTCCTGTAAGGAAAGAAAGAAAAGAAAAGAAAAAAGAAAGAAGGAGAAGGGAGAAGAAGGAGATCCGAGAAAGGAAAGGAGTGCCGGTGGAAAGGGAAGATGCGCCGGTGCTGGTGGGCCGCGCCACCGCTGTCGCTGTGCCCTGCCTACTTGATGCCGTCGCTGCTGTCCGCGAGGTTGTCTCCGTCACGAATCAGAATTGAGGTGAGAGAGAGAGACTGACGGGAGGGCGTTGATGAACGGACTTTTGCTAGTAAAAAATTTCATAAAAATAGCCACGTTGTAAGTATAGTTTTTAAACCAACAAAAATTCTTTCGTACAAAAGTTTTGGTTGTCACTTAAGCAAACCCAATAAAATTTATAACCGAAGTATTTAAACCTCGGGTCATCTCTCAAGGAATTGTAGAGAAGTATGATTTATTATTGGTTATGGAAAAAGTATCTTTGTTTTGGGTTTTTGAAATAAGGAACAAGTAATTTAAATGACGAGAAAAATAATTTATTAATTAGAAAATCTCTTGATAGGGTATGAGAAATGAAAATCCCATCCTAGTTATCCTTATCAGGTGTGATGAGCATTGTTTATTGCTCCCACTTAGTTAACCCTTACTAAATAAAGAAAAGTCAAGTGGACCAATCAACTTGATTCCTCAAGTCCTAGTCAACTCCTATGGAAAGACTAGCTTTAGAGGGATCCAAACCAATCAGCAAATTCCAATTATCAATCACAAGGAGTTTGATAATTCAAGTGTCACCAATTACTCAACCGAAGCCAAGAGGGGAAAAATCTAAATTATTTATATCATAAATAGAATAAAATAATCATAAATCTGAAATACCTCAAATTGCATTAAATAGAATATTCAAATCTAAAATGAAGAGTTCATAAATTAAAGTAATGGAATAAATAAAAATAGAAGAGAAACTAAAGTTAAAGAACATTGAACCTGGAATTGAGAAGAAATAGCCTAAAACTAATAGAAATCTTAAATCCTAAAAACTAAGAGAGAGGAGATAGCCTCTTTCTAGAAAACTACATTTAAAACTAAAATTGTGAATTATGAATGTTGTGTCTCTCCTCTCCTTAGAATGGATGCATTCTTCCACTTTATAGCCTATAATCTGTGTTTTCTGGACAATGGCTATTATATAAATATATTCTCTCTCATGAATTTAATGACTATATTAAATGCAATATTTTTATAATATTTATTAGTCATATTTAATCTCAACTATTTAAATTAATCCAGTAACTATAAAAAATGATATTTTAGTAAATTATACAAATAATTCATACTATATTGTAATATTAGTAAAAATTAAATAGATAATAATTGAAATTTAAGAAACTATTTCTTTTTCAAAATTTTTTAATCTAATACAAAAATTTAAGAAGCTACTACTTTTTTAATGAAAAAATAAAACGTGGAAAATTTTTATTAATTATGATTCCATTTTTAAGATTTGAATGAAAAATAAAACGTGGAATATTTTCATTAATTATGATTTATTTTTAAAAATTAACTAGTGTATGTGTAAGACCTAAATTTTAAAAAATTATTAATAAATTATTTATGATCTATTATATTTATTTAAAATTATAATTTTAAAGATTTTAATATATAAGTTGAGTAAGTTCTTATTTATTATTCATACTTCTTATAATTGAAAAATAGTGAATATTTTATATACTTTAATTTTAAATATTTATATTTTTTTAACCATATTTTATAAATAAAGGAGAACTAATCTAATTATCATCAATTTCTATTGAATTAATATTTATTCAAAAATATATTTCAAGTTGATAATAAAATGGCTATTATATAAATATATTCTCTCTCATAAATTTAATGACTATATTAAATGCAATATTTTTATACTATTTATTAGTCATATTTAATCTCAACTATTTAAATTAATCCAATAACTATAAAAAAATAATATTTTAGTAAATTATACAAATAATTCATACTATATGTCTATATCGTTATATTAGTAAAAAATTAAATAGATAATAATTGAAATTTAAGAAACTATTTCTTTTTCAAAATTTTTTAATCTAATACAAAAATTTAAGAAGCTACTACTTTTTTAATGAAAAAATAAAACGTGGAAAATTTTTATTAATTATGATTCCATTTTTAAGATTTGAATGAAAAATAAAACGTGGAATATTTTCATTAATTATGATTTATTTTGAAAATAGATTTTAAGTTGATAATAAAATAGTATTTTAAATATGATTATTATATATTTAGTTTGAATTTAGATTATTACACTATACTTTTATTTTTATTATAAATTACTATCTTATCTTAATCCCTAAAATTTTCTGTAAGACCCAAAACTTTTGAAAAGTCTTTTATGATAAAGTCTCAAATCATATAGTTATGCATAGCCTTAATTTCAGAAATTATATTATTAAATATTATTAAAGCAAGTTTTGATTTATTGAATTTGAGATAAGTTATGATTATTATCCAATTTTATAATTATTGGATTATTTTCTATATTCAAATTATAAAGTTGGTAGTTGTGAAATAATAAGGATTTTATATAACTTGGATTAGATAAGTAATATTTTAAATATTAATATTGCTATTTTGGGAAAATAAATGATTTAATTATATTATTTCCAATTATTGGATTTGAATATTTTATTAAAAATAATTTGTAAAATTGATGAGCAAATGATATTTTTCATATAAAATTAATGTTGGATTTAATTGAGTTTCAATTACTATATTTTTTTCCAATTTTGTTTGAAATTTACTAAAATGCCCCTAACCCTAATTTTTAAAAATGAAATCCTAACCTTGAAACCCTGACCCATGACCCGGTTCCCTTCAGCCACACCCCAACCTCTCCTTGCTCTCTCGGCAGCGGCAACACACGTAGTTTCCTTTGTTTTCCCTGAAGAAAAGGAAAGGCAGAATCAGGAAAGGGAAGAAGAGAGGGAGAAGGACTTGGTGCCGCCGCTGTTTCTATGTTCCCCAACAGCACTATTGCACACGAGCCGGAGAAGCTCGTCCCTACTGAACTGCCGCCACCACCACAAGGGTTTTATCGCCACCACTTGTGCCACCGCCGGCGAGTAGGAAGAGAGAGAGAGAGAGAGAAAGAGATCGAGCAGGAACAGGGGACCAAGGGCGGAGGGAGCGTGACAGGGGAAGCCATTGCCGCCTGTCACCGTCGGGTGCCTCTGTTGCGTCGCCACCGTGCCATTGCCGCGCCTGGTTGCTGCTGATGAAGCCACTCCTGTCGCCGCTGCTACTAGGGAGGTCGTCGTCCTTACCAGCTTCTGAGAGAAAGTCGCGATGGCGCTCCGCTTCTATTTCTCTGGTCCACCGAGAGAGGAGCTCATGGGTGGAGGAAGGCCAAGTAAAGGGGAGAACGCCGTTGAGTGGGGTAGATGCCTCTGCTGTGTTTCTCGATCACTGGTGGTGGAGCCGTGTCGCCATCACCCCTGGGCCGCCATTCTTACCGTCGCTGATGAAACTCGCCGTAGCTGTTCGGAGGTTACCGCCACTAGTTGATCCTACTGGAAGCTATGCCATCGCGGCTGTGGTTGTCAAAAATTGCCGTCGGAAACCCTATCTTCTGGGGGTTGAGTTTCAGTGGTTGCGCATCGAGATTTAGGGTTGCTATTGAGGCACCGGAGCTTCTATGGCCGTCGGATGCTGCTGCTGCCCAACCAGCTGCAACAGGGGTTGTCTCATGTCGTGTATGGCTGCCGGAGAAGCTGTTGTGGTCGCCAGAACCATCACCGAAACTTCTGCAGTTTGATTCAGTTTTTGATCCTTTCTCACGGTAAGCATCTTCATTCCGGAGCTCTTGAAAATCAATGTGCTGCTATATTTGGCCACAGATTCTGAGGTTTTGTAATATAGGGTCAAGCACCGGTTATTGCGGGTCACGATTAAAGCTGTCGTCGAACCGTTTCGGAGACCGCCGCTATTCGGTTCATCCGTTCCTTCTTCGTTTCGGTAAGTAAGTATGTTTTAGAAAGCCTCGCATTAGTATTTTGTTATGTTGGTTAATGAATATGAATTTTTGTAACGTGGGGTAAAGTCCTGATTGTTGTATGTTGCGATTAGAGTCGTTGAGATTGTTGCGAAAATCAAGTGGAGCCGGGATTTTGGTTGTTGATTTCGGATTGAGGCGGAAAGTACTCCGTGAGACGTTTGGGTTATGGAATTTGCGTTTTGAGGTAGGGGCATTTTCCAAAAACTATACTTTTATATATTGGAATTATTATATATGGATACTGCTATGAGAGAATGTGTAATTGGTGATTGTATTGACCTTATGTTTGGTTGGATTTGTCTCAATTGATTATGAACGTTTGTTGGTTGGAATGTTGTGTGGTTTTGTGAAACGAAATACTTTTGAAGTTGATTCTTTTAAAGCTTTGAGATCGAGTTTAATCCGTTGGGAATTGATTTGAGTTGAGTTGATTTTCTTGAGAATGTGAAAAATAGAATACACTCTTGAACTCAGCCTGGCTTGCTTTAAATGATCTAGTTTTTGATAAATGATTGTTGCTAAACCGTTTCTTTGAAGCTTTAGAGATGAGTTTATTCGGCTGATAATGACTTGATTTTTGAAACGGTTTTCTTGAAATATGGTATTGGGATTGACTGTTGGATTTTGGCTTGCCTTTGAATTGATTTTTGGATTTTGGGCTGTTGAAAAGGATTGTGGAATGGTTTTGTTGGGAACCGGACCGGGTGGCGAAGTCTAAGTTTTAGGGGAGGTGCTGCCAAAATTTATATAAAATCCGAGTCTTTATTTGAATTATCAAGAAAATGATGATTCATGCTTTTGAAATGAATTATTAAAGAGGAAATTGTGATTTAGTCTTCCTTCTTAAGAAAGGCATTGTATCTCTTTCAGGAGGAAGTTATTTAGATGAGACTTATGTTTTAAAGCTGTTTTAAATGTGACAAGGGCAATGCCTTTGAATTTGACTTGAGGGTTTCAATTAGAGGAGTTTCAATGGCTTTGAAAGAACCTAAATTCCTATTGACAAGTTTCACCTAAATGTCTATTGACAAGTTTCATTTTGAAATGTTTTGAGAAGGTTTTAAGTACTCTTTGAATTCTGAATTTTTGCAAGACTAAAATAGTTTTGAACGGATGAAAGGTTCTAGAATTTATCATGGGGGTTGAAGTTGGTTTTGCCTAAGTAAAGAAAACAGCTTTGAAAAAAGTAAATGATTACGTGACTCGGTTTGACTTAGACCCTATTTTATTACTCAAATCAGGAAGCCAAGGTTTTAATGATTTTAAGTGAATTTGGCGAAATAAGTTATGTTATTCTCCCCTAAAGACTTGAGATTCTGCCGAGAAACTTTTGTTATAAAATTTCATTGTTGGATGGATGATTTTGAATATTTCAAAATAAATCTTTAACTTGTCATGGTTATAGAAGTTTTGGAAAGAAGATGCCGAGAGTGGCATTGTTTTCAAAGGGGAATTTACCTTGAGTAAAAGTGGTTTGTGAGCCTGAGATGATTTGAGAAATGAGATCTTTAAAGCCAAGGCTGAAAAGAATTGAAACTTGATTTCAAAGTGAAATGATTTGAGAAAAAGTGATTTATGGCTTAAATGCCAATTTTATGAATTGATGATGTTGAATGTGGAAGTGTTGTTTTGTTGTGAGTTGGAATGGCTATGTATAATTATGAATATTGGCTGGTTCTAGATTGAACCGTGAGCCGGATTGTTGAGATGGATGTTGATCCATGGCTGAGAATGAAAGCATATATGTTGAGATATTGCACTTCCACTATCGGAGATAAGAGTTTTCCTGGGAGAAAGCAGTGGCTAGCCACCACGTGGTCCATGTTGAGACTTGAAGCTCTTTTGACCCTATGTCGTCAGGGTGGCCGGACACTGTGAAAGTCCTGGATGAGCTCACCCCCATAAATATTCACTAGTGAGGGTGATGGATATGGATCATGATTATGATCAAGTTTATATTGAGTTGAGTTGGGGAGACACGACAGAGGGACAGTCCAATGGTTAGCTACCAGGACTTGTCGGGTTGGTTCTATAACCGACAAATGATATCATCAGCCACTAGGAACAGGCATGCATCATATGCATCTATGTGACATTGTTTGGGTGTGCATATTGTACTTAGTTTGCCTTTGTGACTATTTGAGATTAACTGCTACTTGTTCTACTTGTCGTAACTATTTGTTTGTACTTGAACTTCCTATCTGTGTTTACAACTAGGACTCTGTTGGATTGTGGTGATTGGTTGTTGGTTGCATTGTTTGGGCCTAGGGCCGTGGTTGAATTGAGATGGACCGATGGTTGGTTTCGGTGTATGAAATGTTAATTTGGTTCGGCATAGATAAACCTTTGAAAGGCTTTTGAATCTTACTTTCAATAAACAGTTTCCTCTTTCAGAAAAGATTTCAGATTTCCCTTTTATTGTAAACCGTTGTTTTTTAAAAGAGGCATAAGACGGTTATTAATCACTGGTATGGTTTATCTTCACGTATCCTATTACAGTAATTTCCAAAAACTCTCTACTGAGAACACTTTCGAGGATGATGTTCTCACCCCCCTACATTTTCCCCTTTTAGGATTTTAGGACGCAGAAGTCACAAAGGGTTTATTTAGTTGTTGTTGAGATGCTCTGTATTGCTTTAGATTATGCTTTATTGTACCCTCGCCTTTATCTTTACGTATTCTGTAAGAGGGATAGGCTCTGTATTGGATAATGCTTGTAATATTATTTATGTTTTTATATATATATGGATGTACTCTTTATGAGTTTTTGTAAGTTGTATGGTATCTATGGATGTATGTTGTCGAACAAAAGTATTTTTGGGAGCGGTTTTACGGTTTAAAGTTTTAAACAAGCTCATATTTTAGTATTAAATAGCATAAGTGTCGTCGTAATGTTCTACCTATCAGAGTAGTGCAGCCGGAAGCGTGAGCTTTGGTAGTTAGGGTGTTACATTATGGTATCAGAGTGGTCTTTTCTATAGAGCCTGAGGAATGGACTGACTATGCTTCAATTGCATACTCTGAGCATTTTTCATGTATTAGGTCTTGTCGGATGACGAGAATTAGAGTTTTATGCACATGACGGTCTATTGATTAATGCTGTTAGTCTTGCATTGCATAATTCTTGGTATTAAGTTTGGCCAGCTTAATACTAGTGAATTATGTATAGATAGCACTGATGGGTTATCATAGATGGTATACGAGTTTTGAGTAAAGCGAATCGTGGGTTTTGGGAACGTTAGAAACTGTTTCTCGAGGCTATTCAGTTGTGTGTCTTGAATTCTATTTGAGTCAACCAGTTCTTTCATATCCTAACTTGAAGTTCTTGTTCGCTAATCCTTTAGAAAGGTGGTTTGATTTTCCAACTCTATTCCTCTATTCATATGCATTCTTGTTTGATCTTAAAGTGCATATGCTTGTTTGAAGCCCTTGTTGCATCTATCTTTCTCTGTTTGAGTCCTTGATTCATGTAATCCTTGCTATAGCTTTGAACTTGTCCTATTGCGTTGTGTATTTTAACTCTGGATTCTGAGTCCATTCTTGGAGAACTTGTTGATTCAGTTTTTCTCTTATTTGACAGTGATCACAGCCAATTTTGAGATTTTTATAAAAATTGCTATTGACTAGATATACACTTATCTATATGTGGAACTTTGAAGATTTCTTATACAGTTTAACAACTATTTATTTCTAATACCTTGTTCGTACTTTTACTGGTTTGTAGAACTGCATATATTTCAAATTACAATTTGACTTTCTAGTAATTTTACTATAGTTCCAATGCACATCTTCATTTGATTATGTATTTGGGTACTTTTCAAAATTCTGGAAAGGAAGGATTTTTCGCTTTTATCCCGGTTGAATTTGTTTGATAAACTTTACCTAGTTTATTTTTTTATTTGAGCTTGATTTAGCATACCACATTGCTTATGCCATTGTGGTTCTTTTAAAAATGTTGGACTCTTAGCTACTAATGAATGAGTTGTCTTTTTCTATGACTTTTGTATTCTTTTGGAACAACTAAAAGTTTGTTTGATGTTTCATGTCTAGTGGATCTTGTTTGAAATACCTTGATTTAAGATCTTTTCTTGTATGGCTTGACTCCTTTTAAGTACATCCTAATTTTCTTGAATATCCTTCTGAGATGGTGATTTCAAGTATACCTTTAGAGTCTTGTTTTGAATTTTATAAAGGAGTTTGAATTCTATTTGAAGGAGTTCTAAATTGAATTTATTTTTAAGCTGCTTGATTGTAATGGAAACCATCGTTCAATTTTGACAAAGTTGTTTTAAAGTGGCATACGCTATTTTAAATGAAGTTTTGAAAAGTTTCCTTGTTTAATGGAAACCTGTTCATTTGTAACGCACCACTTATTTCCTTACCAGATTGTAAGCAAATTTTTACCTCGGAATTTCTTTTCTAAAAAGAGTTTAACTTCCTCTTTCGTTCTTGCCATAAGTTTATACACACTCGTTTGAATATGGACCTTGAGGATTTTCAAAGAAGCATTTGATTTTTCTTCCGAGTCTTCTGAACTACTTTTGGTTAAGATTGTGCACCTAACTATCTTTCTAAAATATTTGAGGAAATATTTTAGCTCTTAGTCAAACCTTTGTACAGTTTGTTTTTAAAACTCTACATGATCTACTTCAACATGAAAGCGTATTAAAAGCAAAGCCACGTTTATGCTTTTATTTTTCTCTTGAAGGAGGCTTGTTGCTTAACTTTTCTTTTAGACCGTGAAGTGATTTTTCGCAAGTTTTCGATTCTTTTATGAACAATGTATTCGGAAGTATTTTTAATCGTGCTCTTGAATTCTGTGAGCTTTGTCTAGGGTTTGAAGTATTCTCTTCTGTAAACCTCATACTTCTTCGACTTAGCTTGAGTTTGTTTCAAACTAATGCGCTGATTTTCTTCTCATTGGTCCTGTTGGATTCCTCTGATCCAAGGGTTATCTTTGAAGTTATCAATTGATTTATTTCTAGCAAACTTCATTGCTTGAGCATCCTTGTTTATCTGGAATTGGATACATTCTCTCAAATCTATGATTATTATCTTTGACATGTGTTTCTCCTTTCTAAAATCTTGTATCCTCCTGAGTAGACTCGAAAATTATTTTAAGGTCAAGTGCGATCTGTAAACGTAGTAATGCGATGCGTTAGTCATTTAAGACGCGATATATGTATATGGAAGGTGAAGCAGTAGGTGTACCATGTTATGAGTTGTGGATGTTTCGTTTCTTGCAACCGAGCTTGCGATTGTTAGGCTTATGATTGGCTATGAGGTTGTAAAATGATTGGTGGAGTTGAGAAATTGAAGTTCTGAAGTGGGAATGAGATTTACCAGCAAATGTTATGCTGCTGTTTAAATACCAACATGCTTTGCAGCCTTTTACCACACTAATTACCACTTTGCCTTGTGTACGCCTATCTTGATGTGCACCCTATTTTGGCCCCTTAAGTTTTTGTAAAGACTTGAGATCATATGACCTTGTGCATTGAGCCTATCTTGTAACGTTTGCTTTGTAATCACACTCCTACCTTTGTATCTTTATGCATACGACCATCCAAGTATTTGAAAAACCGTATATATGTTTATATGCTGAGATATTTTTGCTTCTTCCTTAAATGTGTTCAAGGGTGAACTGTTATGAGACTTTCGTTTTGTATCAATTTTTGAGGACAAAAATTTTTATAAGGTGGGTAAAATGTAAGACCCAGAACCTTTGAAAAGTCTTTTATGATAAAGTCTCAAATCATATAGTTATGCATAGCCTTAATTTCTGAAATTATTTTATTAAAGATTATTAAGGCAAGTTTTAATTTATTGAATTTGAGATAAGTTATGATTATTATCCAAGTTTATAATTATTAGATTATTTTCTATATTCAAATTATAAAGTTGGTAGTTGTGAAATAATAAGGATTTTATATGACTTGGATTAGATAAGTAATATTTTAAATATTAATATTGCTATTTTGGGAAAATAAACGATTTAATTATATTATTTCCAATTATTGGATTTGAATATTTTATTGAAAATAATTTGTAAAATTGATGAGCAAATGGTATTTTCCATATACAATTAGTGTTGGATTTAATTGAGTTTCAATTACTATATTTTTTTCCAATTTTGTTTGAATTTTACTAAAATGTCCCTAACCCTAATTTTTGAAAGTGAAACCCTAACCCTGAAACCCTGACCCATGACCCGGTTCCCTTCAGTCACACCCCAACCTCTCCTTGCTCTCAGCAGCGGCAACACACGCATTTTCCTTTGCTTTCCCTGAAGAAAAGGAAAGGCAGAATCTGGAAAGGGAAGAAGAGAGGGAGAATGACTTGGTGCCACCGCTGTTTCTATGTTCCCCAACAGCGCTGCTGCACATGAGCCGGAGAAGCTCATCCCTACTAAACTGCCACCACCACTACAAGGGTTTTATCGCCACCACTTGTGCCACCGCCAGCGAGCAGGAAGAGAGAGAGAGAAAGAGATCGGGCAGGAACAGGGGACCAAGGGCGGAGGGAGCGCGACAGGGGAAGCCATTGCCGCCTGTCACCGTCGCGTGCCTCTGCTGCATCGCTACCGCGCCGTTGTCGCGCCTGGTTGCTACTGATGAAGCCTCTCCTGTCGCCGCTGCTACTAGGGCAGTCGTCGTCCTTACCAGCTTCCGAGAGAAAGTCGCGATGGCGCTCTGCTTCTATTTCTCTGGTCCGCCGAGAGAGGAGCTCATGGTTGGAGGAAGGCCAAGTGAGGGGGAGAACGCCGTTGAGTGGGGTAGACCCTCTACTGTGTTTCTCGATCACTGGTGGTGGAGCCGCGTCGCTGTCACCCCTGGGCCGTCGTTCTTACTGCCACTGATGAAACTCGCCGTAGCTGTTCGGAGGTTACCGCCACTAGTTGATCCTACTGGAAGCTGTGCCGTCGCGGTTGTGGTTGTCAAAATTTCCGCTGGAAACCCTGTCTTCTGGGGGTTGAGTCTCGGTGGTTGCACATTGAGATTTAAGGTTGCTATTGAGCCACCGGAGCTTTTATGGCTGTCAGAAGCTGCCGTTGCCCAACCAGCTGCAATAGGGGTTGTCTCTTGTCGTGTATGGCTGCCAGAGAAGCTATTGTGGCCGCCAGAACCATCACCGGAACTTCTGCAGTTTGATTCAGTCTTTAATCCTTTCTCACGGTAAGCATCTTCATTCTGGAGCTCTTGAAAATCAATATGCTGCTATATTTGGCCACAGATTCCGAGGTTTTGTAACATAGGGTCAAGCTCCGGTTATTGCGGGTCACGATTAAAGCTGCCGCCGAACCGGTTCGGAGACCGCTACTGTTCGGTTCATCCGTTCCTTCTTCGTTTCGGTAAGTAAGTATGTTTTGGAAAGCCTCGCGTTAGTATTTCATTGTGTTGGTTAATGAATATGAATTTTTGTAACGTGGGGTAAAGTCCTGATTGTTGTATGTTGCGATTAGAGTCGTTGAGATTGTTGCGAAAATCAAGTGGAGCCGGGATTTTGGTTGTTGATTTCGGATTGAGGCGGAAAGTACCCGTGAGACGTTTGGGTTATGGAATTTACGTTTTGAGGTAGGGGCATTTTCCAAAAACTATACTTTTATATATTGGAATTATTATATATGGATACTGCTGTGAGAGAATGTGTAATTGGTGATTGTATTGACCTTATGTTTGGTTGGATTTGTCTCAATTGATTATGAACGTTTGTTGGTTGGAATGTTGTGTGGTTTTGTGAAACGAAATACTTTTGAAGTTGATTCTTTTAAAGCTTTGAGATCGAGTTTAATCCGTTGGGAATTGATTTGAGTTGAGTTGATTTTCTTGAGAATGTGAAAAATAGAATACACTCTTGAACTCAGCCTGGCTTGCTTTAAATGATCTGGTTTTTGATAAATGATTGTTGCTTAACCGTTTCTTTGAAGCTTTAGAAATGAGTTTATTCGGCTGATAATGACTTGATTTTTGAAACAGTTTTCTTGAAATATGGTATTGGGATTGACTGTTGGATTTTGGCTTGCCTTTGAATTGATTTTTGGATTTTGGGCTGTTGAAAAGGATTGTGGAATGGTTTTGTTGGGACCCGGACCGGGTGGCTGGTGCACGAAATTGTGATCTCTACTTTTCACAACTCAAATAATCCCCGGTAATGAATCCAAAAACTTGGTGCTCAATACCATGGTATAAACATAATTTCACAACTTCGCACAACTAACCAGCAAGTGCACTGGGTCGTCCAAGTAATAAACCTTATGCGAGTAAGGGTCGATCCCACAGAGATTGTTGGTATGAAGCAAGCTATGGTCACCTTGTAAATCTTAGTCAGGCAGACTCAATTGGTTATGGATGATATATGAATAAAACATAAAGATAAAGATAGAGATACTTATGTAATTCATTGGTGAGAATTTCAGATAAGCGTATGGAGATGCTTTGTCCCTTCCGTCTCTCTGCTTTCCTACTGTCTTCATCCAATCCTTCTTACTCCTTTCCATGGCAAGCTGTATGTTGGGCATCACCGTTGTCAGTGGCTACAATCCCGTCCTCTCAGTGAAAATGTTCAACGCACCCTATCATGGCACGGCTAATCATCTGTCGGTTCTCAATCAGGTTGGAATAGAATCCATTGATTCTTTTGCGTCTGTCACTAACGCGCAGCCTTCAGGAGTTTGAAGCTCGTCACAGTCATTCAATCATTGAATCCTACTCAGAATACCACAGACAAGTTTTAGACCTTCCGGATTCTCTTGAATGCCGCCATCAATTCCAGCTTGTACCACAAAGATTCCGATTAAGGGATCCAAGAGATATCCACTCAATCTAAGGTAGAACAGAGGTGGTTGTCAGGCACACGT
>NC_029775.3:108961926-108962581 GCF_000817695.3 Arachis duranensis
TAATTGCATTAATACTTGAGGTACAGCAGAGCTCCACACCTTAATCTATGGCGTGTAGAAACTCCACCGTTGAAAATACATAAGAACAAGGTTCAGGCATGGCCGTGAGGCCAGCCCCCAAACATGATCAAAAGATTCAAAGATCTCAAGATGATCTAAGATCCAAAGATGAAAATACAATAGCAAAAGGTCTTATTTATAAAGAACTAGTAGCCTAAGGTTTACAAAGATGAGTAGATGACATAAAAATCCACTTCCGGGCCCACTTGGTGTGTGCTTGGGCTGAGCATTGAAGCATTTTCGTGTAGAGACTCTTCTTGGAGTTAAACGCCAGCTTTTGTGCCAGTTTGGGCGTTTAACTCCCATTCTTGTGCCAGTTCCGGCGTTTAACACCGGGCAGTTTTGAGCTGATTTTGAATGCCGGTTTGGGCCATCAAATCTTGGGCAAAGTATGGACTGTTATACATTGCTGGAAAGCCCAGGATGTCTAATTTTTAACTCCATTAAGAGCGCACCAATTAGGCTTTTGTAGCTCCAGAAAATCCACTTCGAGTGCAGGGGGTCAGAATCCAACAACATCTGCAGTCCTTTTCAGCCTCTGAATCAGATTTTTGCTCAGGTCCCTCAATTTCAGCCAGAAAATACCTAAAATCAC
>NC_029775.3:108962728-108963744 GCF_000817695.3 Arachis duranensis
TAATGCCAAAAAGCGTATAAATTATCCGCTCATCACAACACCAAACTTAAGTTGTTGCTTGTCCCCAAGCAACTGAAAATCAAATAAGATAAAAAGAAGAGAATATACTATAGACTCCAAATTATCAATGAAACTTAGCTCCAATTAGATGAGCGGGACTAGTAGCTTTTTGCCTCTGAACAGTTTTGGCATCTCACTTTATCCTTTGAAATTCAGAATGATTGGCTTCTATAAGAATTCAGAATCCAGATAGTGTTATTGATTCTCCTAGTTAAGTATGATAATTCTTGAACACAACTACTTTATGAGTCTTGGCCGTGGCCCAAAGCACTCTGTCTTCCAGTATTACCACCGGATACATACATGCCACAGACACATAGTTGGGTGAACCTTTTCAGATTGTGACTCAGCTTTGCTAGAGTCCCCAATTAGAGGTGTCCAGGGTTCTTAAGCACACTCTTTTTGCCTTGGATCACAACTTTATTCATCATTTTTTTTGTATTCACTGCTTTTTCTTGCTTCAAGAATCATGTTTATGATTTTTCAGATCCTCAGTAACATGTCTCCTTTTTCATCATTCTTTCAAAAGCCAACAATTTTAACATTCATGAACAACAAATTCAAAAGACATATGCACTGTTCAAGCATACATTCAGAAAACAAAAAGTATTGTCACCACATCAAAATAATTAAGCTAGTTTTAAGGATGAATTCGAAATCATGTACTTCTTGTTCTTTTGTAATAAAAAACATTTTTCATTTAAGAAAGATGATGGATTCATAGGACATTCATAACTTTAAGGCATAGACACTAAGACACTAATGATCATGAGACACAAACATAGATAAACATAAGCATAATTTTTGAAAAACAGGAAAATGAAGGACAAGGAGATTAAAGAACGGGTCCACCTTAGTGATGGCGGCTTGTTCTTCCTCTTGAAGATCCTATGGAGAGCTTGAGCTCCTCAATGTCTCTTCCTTGTCCTTGTTGCTCCTCTCTCATGATTCTTTGA
>NC_029775.3:108963882-108964165 GCF_000817695.3 Arachis duranensis
GTTGTGGAGGAAAGTGCATCCCTTGAGGCATCTTAGGGATTTCATGATGAGTGTGATCTCTTGTTTGCTCCATCCTTTTCTTAGTGATGGGCTTGTCCTCATCAATGAGGATGTCTCCTTCAATGTCAATTCCAACTGAATAACAGAGGTGACAAATGAGATGAGGAAAGGCTAACCTTGCCAAGGTAGAGGACTTGTCCGACACCTTATAAAGTTCTTGGGCTATAACCTCATGAACTTCTACTTCCTCTCCAATCATGATGCTATGAATCATGATGGCCCG
>NC_029775.3:108965364-108966288 GCF_000817695.3 Arachis duranensis
CTCCGGCCTTAAATGCCATAAATGGTTATGGAAAAATAAAAAGCAATGCTTTTACCACACCAAACTTAGAAGGTTTGCTCGTCCTCGAGCAAAAGAAGAAAGAAGAGAGTAGAAGAAGAAGAAGAAATAGAGGAGATAGAGATGGCTTTGTGGTTCGGCCAAAGGGGGAGAAGTAGTGTTTAGGGTGTGTGAAAATGAAGGAGTGAAGATGGGTTTATATAGGGGTAGAGAGAGAGGTATGGTTCGGCTATGGGAGGGTGGGTTTGGGAGGGAAAGTGGTTTAAATTTGAATGGGTGAAGAAGAGAGAGGGTGGTGGGGTAGGTGGGGATCCTGTGGGGTCCACAGATCCTGAGGTGTCAAGGAAAATTCATCCCTGCACCAAGTGGCGAGTAAAATTGCTCTTCATGCTAATTCTGGCATTAAACGCCGGGCTGGTGCCCATTTCTGGCATTTAACGCCAGCTTCTTGCCCTTTCCTAGCATTTAACGCCAGCCTGGTACCCCTTTCTGGCGTTAAACGCCCAGAATGGTGCCAGACTGGGCGTTAAACGCCCATTTGCTACCCTTACTGGCGTTTAAACGCCAGCAAGGTCTTCCTCCAGGGTGTGCTATTTTTCTTTCTATTTTTCATTCTGTTTTTGCTTTTTCAATTGATTTTGTGACTTCCCATGATCATCAACCTACAGAAAACATGAAATAACAAAGGAAAATAGATTAAATATAACATTGGGTTGCCTCCCAACAAGCGCTTCTTTAATGTCAGTAGCTTGACAGTGGACTCTCATGGAGCCTCACAGATGCTCAGAGCAATGTTGGAACCTTCCAACACCACACTTAGAGTTTGAATGTGGGGGTTCAACACCAAACTTAGAATTTGGTTGTGGCCTCCCAACACCAAACTTAGAGTTTGACTGTGAGGGCTCT
>NC_029775.3:108966747-108967547 GCF_000817695.3 Arachis duranensis
GAATACTCATCAGAGCTCATGAATGGCAGAAGTAAATCCAATGGAATCTCTATGGTCTCAGTGTGAGCCTCAGATTCCCATGGTTCCTCATTGGGGAACTCATTGGAGGCCAGTGGACGTCCATTGAGGTCTTCCTCAGTGGAGTTCACTACCTCTTCCTCCTCTCCTAGTTCGGCCATGTGCATCATGTTAATGGCCTTGCATTCTCCTTTTGGATTCTCTTCTGTATTGCTTGGAAGAGTACTAGGAGGGAGTTCAGTAACTTTCTTACTCAGCTGACCCACTTGTGCCTCCAAGTTTCTAATGGAGGACCTTGTTTCAGACATGAAACTTTGAGTGGTTTTGATCAGATCAGAGACCATGGTTGCTAAGTCAGAGTGGTTCTGCTTAGAATTCTCTGTCTGTTGCTGAGAAGATGATGGAAAAGACCTGATTAGAATTCTCTGTCTGTTGTTGAGAAGATGATGGAAAAGGCTTGCCATTGCTAAACCTGTTTCTTCTACCATTATTGTTGTTGAAACCTTGTTGAGGTCTCTGTTGATCCTTCCATGAGAGATTTGGATAATTTCTCCATGAAGAATTATAGGTGTTTCCATAGGGTTCTCCCATGTAATTCACCTCTTCCATTGAGGGGTTCCCAGGATCATAAGCTTCTTCTTCAGATGAAGCATCCTTAGTACTGCTTGGTGCATTTTGCATTCCAGATAGACTTTGAGAGATCATATTGACTTGCTGAGTCAATATTTTGTTCTGAGCCAATATGGCATTCAGAGTATCAATCTCAATAACTCCTTTCTTCT
>NC_029775.3:108967866-108970130 GCF_000817695.3 Arachis duranensis
AAACTGATGAGGATCTTCCAATGGAAGTCCATGGAACTTGCAATTCTGTTGCATTAGAGAGACTAATTGAGGCTTAAGCTCAAAGTTGTTTGCTCCAATGGCAGGGATAGAGATGCTTCTCCCATAAAAGTCGGGAGTAGGTGCAGTAAAGTCACCCAGCACCTTCCTTGCATTGTTGGCATTGTTGTTGTTTTCGGCTGCCATGGGTTCTTCTTCTTTGAATATTTCTGTTAGGTCCTCTACATAGAGTTGTGCCTTAGCTTCTCTTAGCTTTCGCTTCAAGGTCCTTTCAGGTTCAGGGTCAGCCTCAACAAGAATGCTTTTGTCTTTGCTCTTGCTCATATGAAAGAGAAAAGAACAAGAAAATATGGAATCCTCTATGTCACAGTATAGAGATTCCTTGAAGTGTCAGAGGAAAAGAAAAATAGAAGGAAGAGGTAGAAAATTCGAACTTATCAAGAAAGATGGAGTTCGAATTGTGCATTGAGGAGTAGTGTTAGTCCATAAATAGAAGGATGTGAGAAGAAGGGAAGAAATTTTCAAAAATTAAGTAAAAGATTTTAAAAACATTTTGAAAAACTCTAATTGATTTTCGAAAACCAAGAGTGGAAAAGAAATCAAGTGATTTTTGAAAAAGATTTTGAAATTAGAAATCAAAAAGATATGATTGAAAAATATTTTGAAAAAGATGTGATTAAGAAGATATGATTTGAAAAACAATTTAAAAATATTTGATTTTTAAAATTAATGACTTGGCTAGCAAGAAAAGATATGATTCAGACATTAAACCTTTCTCAACAGAAAAGGCAACATACTTGAAATGTTGAATCAAATCATTAATTGATAGCAAGTATTTTTGAAAATGGAAAGAAATTGATTTTGAAAAAGGTTTGATTGAAAATATATGATTTGAAAAAGATTTGATTTTGAAAAATTTTGAAAACTTGAAAAAAATCTGCATTAAAAACAAAATCTTCCCTCTTGTGCCATCCTGGTGTTAAACGCCCAGAATGGTATCCATTCTGGCATTTAACGCCCAAAACACTACCCTTTTGGGCGTTAAACGCCCAGCCAGGCACCCTGGCTGGCGTTTAAACACCAGCTTTCCTTCCTTACTGGGCGTTTTGAACGTCCAGCTTTTTCTGTATAATTCCTCTGCTGTATGTTCTGAATCTTCAATTCTCTGTATTATTGACTTGAAAAGACACAAAGAAAAAATTTTTGGATTTTTAATAATGAGGAATAATCAAAATACAACTAAAATCAAATAACAATGCATACAAGACACAAAACTTAGCAGTTTGTACAATACTGACACTAACAAAATGAGAATGCATATGAAAAACAACAAAACACTCAAGTCAAGAGAATTCAAAGATCAGAGCAAGGAAATCATCAAGAACATCTTGAAGATCTCTTAAGACACATGAATGAATGCAAGAAGAATAGAAACATGCAATTGACACCAAACTTAGCATGAGACACTAGACTCAACATAAAATATTTTTTGTTTTTATGATTTTGTAATTTTTTTGGATTTTTCAAAAATTAAGTGGAAAAGAAAATAAAGATATCAAAATTCTTAATGAGAATTCTAGGAATCATGCAATGTTAGTCTAAAGCTTTAGTCTAAAGGAATTGGACATGGCTAGCCAAGCTTCAGCAAGACATTACATTCAAGAGCTAAATTGATGAAAATCAATCAGCTTTGGCAAGAGCTAAATTGATGATAATCAATCAGCTTTGGTGATGATAAGAACATCACCTTGACACACTAGAATTCATTCTTAAGAACTCTGAAGAAAAATACCTAATCTAAGCAACAAGATGAACCGTCAGTTGTCCAAACTCAACAATCCCCGGCAACGGCGCCAAAAACTTGGTGCACGAAATTGTGATCTCTACTTTTCACAACTCAAATAATCCCCAGTAATGAATCCAAAAACTTGGTGCTCAATACCATGGTATAAACATAATTTCACAACTTCGCACAACTAACCAGCAAGTGCACTGGGTCGTCCAAGTAATAAACCTTACGCGAGTAAGGGTCGATCCCACGGAGATTGTTGGTATGAAACAAGCTATGGTCACCTTGTAAATCTCAGTCAGGCAGATTCAAATGGTTATGGATGATATATGAATAAAACATAAAGATAAAGGTAGAGATACTTATGTAATTCATTGGTGATAATTTCAGATAAGCGTATGGAGATGCTTTGTCCCTTCCGTCTCTCTGCTTTCCTACTGTCTTCATCCAATCCTTC
>NC_029775.3:108970262-108970615 GCF_000817695.3 Arachis duranensis
TATCTTAGAACAAGAACAAGCGGAATTGAATAGAAGAACAATAGTAATTGCATTAATACTCGAGGTACAGCAGAGCTCCACACCTTAATCTATCGTGTAGAAACTCCACCGTTGAAAATACATAAGAACAAGGTTCAGGAATGGCCGTGAGGCCAGCCCCCAAACGTGATCAAAAGATTCAAAGATCTCAAGATGATCTAAGATCCAAAGATGAAAATACAATAGCAAAAGGTTTTATTTATAAAGAACTAGTAGCCTAAGGTTTACAAAGCTGAGTAGATGACATAAAAATCCACTTCCGGGCCCACTTGGTGTGTGCTTGGGCTGAGCATTGAAGCATTTTCGTGTAGAGA
>NC_029775.3:108970677-109016557 GCF_000817695.3 Arachis duranensis
TTTTGTGCCAGTTTGGGCGTTTAACTCCCATTTGGGTGCCAGTTCCAGCGTTTAACGCTGGGATTCCTGAGGGTGACTTTGAACGCCGGTTTGGGCCATCAAATCTTGGGCAAAGTATGGACTATTACACATTGCTGAAAAACCCAGGATGTCTACTTTTCAACGCCGTTGAGAGCGTGCCAATTGGGCTTTTGTAGCTCCAGAAAATCCACTTCGAGTGCAGGGGGGTCAGAATCCAACAGCATCTGCAGTCCTTTTCAGCCTCTGAATCAGATTTTTGCTCAGGTCCCTCAATTTCAGCCAGAAAATACCTGAAATCACAGAAAAACACACAAACTCATAGTAAAGTCCAGAAAAGTGAATTTTAACTAAAAACTAACCTGAAATCACAGAAAAACATACAAACTCATAGTAAAGTCTAGAAAAATGATTTTTAACTAAAAACTAATAAAAATATAATAAAAACTAACTAAAACATACTAAAAACATACTAAAAACAATGCCAAAAAGCGTATAAATTATCCGCTCATCAGTGGCAAAGTCCAAGTTTTAGGGGAGGTGCTGCCAAAATTTCTATAAAATCCGAGTCTTTATTTGAATTATCAAGAAAATGATGATTCATGCTTTTGAAATGAATTATTAAAGAGGAAATTGTGATTTAGTCTTCCTTCTTAAGAAAGGCATTGTATCTCTTTCAGGAGGAAGTTATTTAGATGAGACTTATGTTTTAAAGCTGTTTTAAATGTGACAAGGGCAATGTCTTTGAATTTGACTTGAGGGTTTTAATTAGAGGAGTTTCAATGACTTTGAAAGAACCTGAATGTCTATTGACAAGTTTCATTTTGAAATGTTTTGAGAAAGGTTTTAAGTACTCTTTGAATTCTGAATTCTTGCAAGACTAAAATAGTTTTGAACGGTTGAAACATTCTAGAATTTATCATGGGGGTTGAAGTTGGTTTTGCCTAAGTAAAGGAAATGGCTTTGAAAAAAGTAAATGATTACGTGACTCGGTTTGACTTAAACCCTATTTTATTACTCAAATCAAGAAGCCAAGGTTTTAATGATTTTAAGTGAATTTGGCAAAATAAGTTATGTTATTCTCCCCTAAAGACTTGAGACTCTGCCGAGAAACTTTTGTTATAAAATTCTATTGTTGGATGGATGATTTTGAATATTTCAAAATAAATCTTTAACTTGTCATGGTTATGGAAGTTTTGGAAAGAGGATGCTGAGAGTGGCATTGTTTTCAAAGGGGAATTTACCTTGAGTGAAAGTGGCTTGTGAGCCTGAGATAATTTGAGAAATGAGATCTTTAAAGGCAAGGCTGAAAAGAGTTGAAACTTGATTTCAAAGTGAAATAATTTGAGAAAAAGTGATTTATGGCTTAAATGCCGATTTTATGAATTGATGATGTTGAATGTGGAAGTGCTGTTTTGTTGTGAGCCGGAATGGCTGTGTATGATTATGAATATTGGCTGGTTCTGGATTAAACCGTGAGCCGGATGGCTGAGATGGATGTTGATCCATGGCTCTGAATTCTTGCAAGACTAAAATAGTTTTGAACGGTTGAAATGTTCTAGAATTTATCATGGAGGTTGAAGTTGGTTTTGCCTAAGTAAAGGAAACAGCTTTGAAAAAAGTAAATGATTATGTGACTCGGTTTGACTTAAACCCTATTTTATTACTCAAATCAAGAAGCCAAGGTTTTAATGATTTTAAGTGAATTTGGAAAAATAAGTTATGTTATTCTCCCCTAAAGACTTGAGACTCTGCCGAGAAACTTTTGTTATAAAATTCTATTGTTGGATGGATGATTTTGAATATTTCAAAATAAATCTTTAACTTGTCATGGTTATGGAAGTTTTGGAAAGAGGATGCCGAGAGTGGCATTGTTTTCAAAGGGGAATTTACCTTGAGTAAAAGTGGCTTGTGAGCCTGAGATGATTTGAGAAATGAGATCTTTAAAGCCAAGGCTGAAAAGAGTTGAAACTTGATTTCAAAGTGAAATAATTTGAGAAAAAGTGATTTATGGCTTAAATGCCGATTTTATGAATTGATGATGTTGAATGTGGAAGTGCTATTTTGTTGTGAGCCGGAATGGCTATGTATGATTATGAATATTGGCTGGTTCTGGATTGAACCGTGAGTCGGATGGCTGAGATGGATGTTGATCCATGGCTGAGAATGAAAGCATATATGCTGAGATATTGATAATTTGTGATATTGCACTTCCACTATCGGAGATAAGAGTTTCCCTGGGAGAAAGTAGTGGCTAGCCACCACGTGCTCCAGGTTGAGACTTGAAGCTCTTTTAACCCTATATCGTCAGGGTGGCCGGGCACTGTGAAAGCCCCGGATGAGCTCACCCCCATAAATATTCACCAGTGAGGGTGATGGATATGGATCATGATTATTATCAAGTTTATATTGAGTATAACTCGAGTTGGGGAGACACGACAGAGAGACAGTCCAATGATTAGCTACCAGGACTTGTCGGGTTGGCTCTATAACCGATAGATGATATCATCAGCCACTAGGAACAGTCATGTATCATATGCATCTATATGACATTGTTTGGGTGTGCATATTGTACTTAGTTTACCTTTGTGACTATTTGAGATTAACTGCTACTTGTTCTACTTGCCGTAACTATTTGTTTGTGCTTGAACTTCCTATCTGTGTTTGCAACTGGGACTCTGTTGGATTGTGGTGATTGGTTGTTGGTTGCATTGTTTGGGCCTATGGCCATGGTTGAATTCTGATGGACCGATGGTTGGTTTCGGTTTTGTGGTTATGGTTTGAAAATGTATGAAATGTTAATTTTGTTCGGCATAGATAAACCTTTGAATGGCTTTTGGATCTTGTTTTTAATAAACAGTTTCCTCTTTCAGAAAAGATTTTAGATTTCTCTTTTATTGTAAACCGTTATTTTTGAAAAGAGGCATAAGACAGTTATTAATCACTGTTACGGTTTATCTTCACGTATCCTATTACAGTAATTCCCAAAAACCCTCTACTGAGAACCCTTTCAAGATTTTGGGATGCAGAAGTCACGAAGGATTTATTTAGTTGTTGTTGAGATGCTCTGTATTGCTTTAGATTATGCTTTATTGTACCCTCGCCTTTATCTTTACATATTTTGTAAGAGGGATATGCTCTGTATTGGATAATGCTTGTAATATTATTTATGTTTATATATATGTATGTATATATATGGATGTACTCTTTATGAGTTTTTGTAAGTTGTATGGTATCTATGGATGTATGTTGTCGAACGAAAGTATTTATGGGATTGGTTTAAAGTTTAAAGTTTTAAACAGGCTCATATTTTAGTATTAAATAACATAAGTGTCGTCGTAATGTTCTATCTATCCGAGTAGCACAGACGGAAGCGTGAGCTTTGGTAGTTAGGGTGTTACATTCCGAAATAACCCTAATCTTAATTTTAACACACACACACACACAAAACCCTAATTTTTCTACCCTAACCCTCCTAACACTACCAGCATCCACCTCCTTCCCCCAAACACCCATTTTGCAGCTTCAGAAAACAAAAAGAAAGAAAAAGTGAAGGGAAATGCAATCAGGGGAAGGAGGGAAGAGAAACTAAGATCCGAGAAAGGAGAGATCAGAGGAAGAAGAAGAGGAGAGTGAGGGAGCTGCCGCTCAGCTGGTCACCGTTATTCATGCTCACCGCTGCCAACTGTGTTGTCCCCACTGAGCCACCAAACCTGCCACGCGTCGCCGCTGCCAAGCTCGTACTGCCGCCGTTCTGTCGAGTTGCTTTTGACACCACATGAAATAGAGGGAGAGACATATGGAGAAGAGTGTCATGGAGAGAGGGGAAGAAGCTGCCGATTGCCGTCGTTGTTGGGTCCTTATTCCTCGCCGCCGAAGGAGTTACTCCCAGCCACGGTGGTTGCTGTCGTTTGAGTTGCTGTTGTTGGAGGAGCCCGAGGAGAGAGAGAGAGAAGACACGACGAGAGAAAGTGGGGAAAGCCACCCGCGATACCGCCAGAGCTTCTATCGCCGTCAGAAGCTACCGTTGCCCAACCGGCTGCTGTAGTGGTTGTCGCCCGTCGTGTATGGCCGTCAGAACTACCGCTGAAGCTTCTGAGGTTTGGTTCACTCTTTAATCCTTTGTCACGGTAAGCGTCTTCATCCTGGAACTCTTGAAAATCAATATTCTATTATGTCTGGCTAGAGATTTTGAGGTTTTGGTAATGTAGGGTCAAGTTCTGGTTATTGGGGGTCGCGATTGAAGCTGCCATTACTTGGTTCAATTTTTTCTTAGTTACGGTAAGCCTTTTCGTTCCAAAAAGTTCTTTTTGTCACTATTCTGTTATCTTAATTGAGTTTTTGTGGCGTTATTTATTATATGATTGAGTTTTGGTTATTATATGTTACGATTAGAGTTGTTGTAGTTGATGCAAAAGTGGTTTGGAGCTGAGATTGCGGCTGTTGCATTACAGGCAAAGAGGAAAACAGAGTTTTGTCACGTAATTGAGTCGCAATTGAGGTAGGGGCTTTTCAGAAAACCATACTTTATAAATTGGAATTATTATATATGAATATTTATGCAAGAAATATATTTTTAGTGATTGTATAAATCTTATGTGTTGTTTGGCTGTCTTGGATGGATATGAATGCCTGTTTGATTGGATTATTGTTTGATTTTGTGAAACGAACGGTTCTTGAAGTGTTTCTTTAAAGTTGTTTCTTTAAAGCTTTGAAATTGAGTTAAATCCATTGGAAATTGGTTTGAGTTTGAATTGGCTTTCTTAAAATATGAAAATAGTATACACTTTTGATTTCATCTTGATTTTGAATTGATTTGGTTTTGAACCTGTTAAAGAGGGTTGTGGAATGGTTTGGTTGGGACCGAAAAGGGTGGCAAAGTCCAAGTTTTAAGGGAGATGCTACCGATTGATTTAAATATGAAAGGGCCTATGTTTTAAAGTTTGGTTAAAGAAGTACCTCTGGGTGAGTTTAGTGGATTTTGAAAGAAATTGAACATTGATTAATTAATTTCGTATTGCTCTTAAAGTATTCTTTAAATTTCGACTAAACAATTCTGAGCCTTTGGGAGAGTTTCCGATTTAAGAATGAAAAGAAATTGGTTTTTGGACTTAAATAATTTTGGTTTTGAAACTGGTTTGGAACTCTTAGCTTACATGCTTTGGTTTTGATTTTAAATCTTTACTTTCTTTGATTTCAACTTAAGTAACTATGATTCCGAGAATTTCTGAAGAGTTTAAGAAATGAGACAGGTTATTCTTCCCTAGAGTCTTGAGTCTTTGCCAAGGTTGTTAATTAATAACTCTTGATTTCAAAGTGATGAAGCGAATGATTTGAAAATGAGTGATTTTGAGTCTTTTAGAAGAGATTTTGAATTTGGCATGGTTATGAAGTTATTTGGAAGTTTTTTTAAAGAAAATTTACTTAAGAAAAGTGGTTCTTGGCAAGATGTAAACTGAATACGTTTGTGATTTGAAAGTGAGCCAAGAATGATTATTGAAATAAATTTTTGAGTCTGATTGACTGTGGGTGTTACTGAGAATATGACGAGGGTTTTTTGGCCTGGCAAGGATGGTAGTGTAATCCCGCTTGCTCAGTGCGTAAACCGTTGTACAGGGAAGGTGGTTTTATCTCGCCTGTAGTGAGGATAGTGGTTTTATCCTGCTCACATATTGATAAATTATTTGGCAAGGATGGTGGTTTAATCCCACTTGTGTATTCCGGACAAGGATGGTGGTTTAGTCCCGCTTGTTTGTGGAACCTACGGATAAGGATGGTGGTTTAATCCCGCTTATTCGAGTCGGGTCTGGCAACATAACCAACACATGAGCTCATGGCCAGTAGAACAGGCATGCATCATATGCATTTATATGACATTGTTTAGGTGTGCATATTGTAATTGGTTTGCCTATGTGAATAGTTATGTTTAATTGCTAATTGCTAATTGCTCTACTTGATATAACCGCTTGATTGTGTTTGAACCTTCTTACTTGTGTTTGTGACTGAAAATTGGTTGGATTATAATGAACTGGTTATTGATTGAGTTGCTTGGGTCTAAGGCCGTGGTTGATTATGAGATGGGTTGAAGACTATGTCTGGTTTGTGTTTCTGGTTTAGTAAAATATACAAAACTAAACTGGTTCAGCATAGACTTAATGAACCTATGCTTGGAACAGTTTGGTCATTCATGCTATTTAGGAAAAACCTTTTGGAAGTCTTTTGAATTTTTGAAGGAATAACAGTTTTCTCTTTTAGAAAGGATTTCAGGTTTTTAATGGTAAATCTTTGGGTTTTAAAAGGATATATACATAAGACGGTTATTAATCACTATGCTTTAAAAAGAGTTTTATCTTCACATATCTTATTATAGTAATTCTCGAAACCCTCTACTGAGAACCCTTTCGAGGATGATGTTCTCACCCCCTACAGATTTTCTTTTCAGGATATGGACGTAGAAGTCATGAAGAGTTTACCTAGTCGTTATTGTCGCGATGTTTTGTATTGCTTTAGTTATTATTCATTATTTCCCTCACCTTTATCTTTCACAATTTGTAAGAGGGATAGGATTTGTTTTATGTAAAGCTTATAAGTTAATACTGTGTATATGTATGTGTATGGTTGAAACTATGGAGTTATGTAACCTTTTAAATGGTCTTCTGAAAAATACGGTTTAAGTTTTAAAGAGGCTCATATTTTAGAATTAAATATTTTAAGAGTCGTCGTAATACCCGAACTATCAGAGGGGCGCAGCCGGAAGTGTGACATTTTGATAGTTAGGGTATTACAGTATGTTTCCGTATCCTGCACTGAATAATACATAAAATTATATAATTTTTTATTAAAAATTTAAACAAAAAACATATATAGTAATTACTATTATTATAAATATTTGATAACTTAAAATATTAAAAATAATTAGTATTTGTCTTAATCAATTTGGATTGGTTGAATGGTCATCTCATTTGTCTGTTTAAGTAAGTATTTGGAATTCAAATTTTGTCTTGTGTGTGTAATATAACACCCTACCACATAGAGCTTTACACCTAGGATGTAAAACAGAGGTGGCGAGGCGCTACGACCTCTAAAATAAAAAAATAGTACGTATAGTATTGCAAAAAATGTTTATAACTAGGAGTCTTTGAAGAAAAGGGTAATTCAAAATTGATAAGCCAAAAGCGCAACAATCCGACCAATAACGTAAACGAACATATAAGGAGTAAGCTAACACGAAGAGATATACAGAAGAGTGCCAAAATACATATATCAAGACTCAATACTCGGTTTGCGAAGATAACCGGTCCAAGCATATAAGCATACATACATATATAAAGGAATTTCCCAAAAGACAACCCCAAAAGACAATGTACAAATCCTGTTTCTCCAAAATAACCTCTAAGAGGAGAAAATACAGCCAGCAAAATTTATAAAAATATTGGCATAAGTTCAGGCCCAACATGCCGAAACTCAAGCACAGAGAATAGAGTTACCACCAATTGATGAATACTTGATTTGGGAGAAAGTGTGTGGTGGATAAAAGAAGAATCAAGTTTACAAAAAGGGGCATTTTTTCTAGATCTATCAATTTTGGAATCACCTTTGCCAATTCTGTATCTCAAAGAGCATCTAAAAATTAAAATTCTGCTCCTGATTTGCGAGATCAGATTCATAATCTCAATGAAGAACTTTTTCAGCGTGTTACTCAACAAACAGAGGAGCGTATTATTAAGTTGTTAGATACACGGTTGACTCTTTTGGATAAGATTCAAAAGAAGTTAGAAAAGTTAGAACGAGCAGTTGGAAAGGCCAAGAAGGAAAAGTTGAAACAGAAGAGATGAAATGAGGCTTATGTTAGCTATTACGAGAAGGTTAGAGCGTCAAGTAGTTCCAGTGCTGTTCTACTACCACCGCCACCGTCACCACCCTCAATCTCTTAGGATGAGGGCTATGATGATGATGAGGATGAAGATGACACTGAAGACTATAGCTGATAGTTTTAGTGTGGTTGAACAATATATGGAGAATTATAGTTGATGTATCAATACACTTTGTTTATGTTTTGAATTATATTGGCTTGCTTGTTTATAATACTTTTCTTTTAGTTTGATAATACGATGAATTTATTTATTTTTTGAAATATTATAAATATTCGAATACAAATTAGATAAAAACTTGTATTTATTAAATTTATATTTATTTTATATAAAAACAGGTTTATTTTGCAATAGACAAATCTAAAAAAAAAATTATTTTACCTTATTGATGGAATTGTAGATGGATTTTTTTTGTGTATTCAGAGTTTGGAATGGTTTTTCAAGGTTTTAATTACCGACAAAAAATTTGTCGAAAAATCTGTCTCTAATTATCAACGAAAAATCTATCAAAAAATCTGTCTCTAATTACCGACGAAAAATCTGTCAGAAAGTTTGACGTTCCAGGGAAATGGAGAGGAGAATTTACTAAAAAAAATCTATCGATAACTGGTAAAAATCTGTCAATAAATTACTGACGAGACTTTTACAGAAGGACAAAATCTTCCGATAACCAAAAATTCGTTGGTAATAAAGACCAAATCTGTCTGTAAATCTATTTGTATTAAGCAATTTTCTAGTTGTTGATGGGTGAGCATCTTTCCTATCTTTTCCTAGTGAATTTGCATCTAATTTGTTGAGTATAATAAAGAATTAATTATCTTTTAGCCAATATGGATGCTACTTTGAGTCTTTTGTAATTTTGTTTATTTTAGGTAACATTCGGCTGGATTTGATGGAGTTTCTGCAGCACAAGAATCAAAGGAGATGGCAGCGAGGAGCGACGCGTACTCGTGACTGACGCGTACGCGTGATTTAGAGCTTTCCATGGCGACGCTTGCGCGTGACTGACGTGTACGCGTGATTTGAATATTCACTCAACAACACGTGCGCGTGACTGATGTGTCCGTGTGACTTGCGAAAAAGACCATCGACGCGTACACGTTACATGCGCCACGTGTAGAAAACGCAGAAAAAAATGCTGGGGCAATTTCTGGGCTGTTTTGACCCAGTTTTCAGCCCAGAAAACATAGATTAGAAGCTGCAGAATGGACAAAACATGTGGTTCCCACCCATTGATAAACCCCATTTTGAGGATTTATCTTGTATTGATTTCAGGGGTTTTATCAATGATTCCACACGCTTTTCATATGAAAATACAAGACTTTGTGCTCCTTTCCTAATTTTTGCCTCATGGATGAAAACATGCTTATTTTGCACTAAATTAGATACATTTCTAATATTCTCTTGGTGCCATTCGATGCCGTGACCTGTGTGTTAAGTGGTTTTAGAATATAGGGCAAGGATGAACCGGAAAAGAGAAGGGGAATGAGAGCAAAGGAAGGGAGCATGAGAAATTGAGCCTTGGGAACTTTAGCAAGGGCGCGTGCGCGTACTTAGCGCGTCCGCATGGATTGCACAGCTAGAAGCCAAAGTCAAAAGCCAAGCTACGAGCCGGCATGTGTAGCGGCTAAGCCATAATCCCCATGGGCGCGCACGCGTACGTTACGCTTCCGCTCGCATTGCAAGATGCCCCAGTGGCGCGCACGCGTACTTTGCGCGTGCGCGCCGATGCTCGAATATGATTTTTTAAAGAGTCACGTGACCTGGGCATGGAGACAGTTGGAGATCCCATCTTGGGGAAGTGCCTTGGCGGGAAGAGCTTAAGAAGACCAGAGGTTGAAGGGTTAAGGGACTTTTGGTTCATTTTTAGATGGTTCTAGATATTTTGCTATTGGTAGTTACACTCTTGGGTAGAGAGAGAGATTCCAAGCTCTCATTAGGGTTCATCTTCATCCATTTCTGAATTTTCAATCACTCTTTGGTGAGATCCATTGCAATTCTAAATTTACTTTGTTCATGCTATAGATCTTCTTCTCTAATCTCAATTAGTGCTTGTAATTGCTCAATTCTTATAGATTCTAGATTCAACTTTGTAGTTGTGGATTTTATCAATTTCTTGAGAAGGTCATTTCTATTGTTGTTCTTTGTTGATTGTTGTTAATTTCTTGTGTTGGAGCATTTTCAATTCTAATTTCTTCTCATTCTCACTATGTCTTTCATCCTTGCTCATCAATTGTTTGATAAAATGCCAACACTAGTTATGGAGTAAAAGTTTCTCACTTCTTACTTGGCATAGGGTATGGACCATTAGAAAGAGTTGAATAGTTTATGTCAATTGTTGATTTGGAATTAGGAAATGCTAATTGACTTGGAGTGCGCTAAAGCTAGATTTCCCTAGGGTAAAACTAGGACTTGTGACTCAAGTTAGTTACTCTCATTTGACTTTCCTCTATACCTAGGGGTTAACTAAATGAAGCAAGGCCTAATTGTTATCATCATTGAAGAAACTATAAGGATAGAATTTCTAATGCCGACCCTAGGCCAAGTCTTCTAAAATTGATTGTTTGTCATCTACTTTGCTAAACCCTCAAAGAATTATAACAAGGCTTCCTAATCAATAAGATGCATTCTCTAGCAATTCCAAGGGAGGACGACTCGGGAGACTAGTACTCTCGGTTATAGATTGTAGGATTGTTTGATGCGAAGTTTGAATGTCGATTAGACTATACTCACGATTATATCCATTATTGAATTCTATATCGGCATGATACATTTCGTTTATCAAAATGGCGCCGTTGCCGGGAAAAATTTGCTTAGTGTGCCATGTTATTGTTTAGAGTAAATATATGTATATGTACATAGTTGCATTTCATTGTGATTCTTTGTTCAAGTGACTAACCCCTCATCGTTACCATGAGTTTTACTTCCCCTTCATTGCATGACGCGTTCACAACCGAATCCGAGCTTAGTCCCCTTTGATCCAGAAATAGAACGAACTTTGCTTCATATTAGACAAGCTCGGAAGCGGTTAAGTTTTAGGGAAGGTGAAAAGGTTTTCACCACCTCAACCACCTTACTAAAAGTGAACATTGAACCGTCACTCAAAGAAGGCAATAACCATTCTCCCATCAATATCACTAACAACTCTTCTTTTGTTTTAGGTACCAACGCCATGGATGCTCCGAGGAGAGTTACTATCAAGGAAGCGGGTGCACCGGATTATGTCCTTCAACCCCTTCATGTAACTCACCCCAACTTGAATGCAAACTTTGAACTCAAGACAGCTTTGATCAACCTCCTACCTAAATTCCACGGGCTTCCCGCACAAGACCCTATTCGACATCTCAAAGACTTTCATCATATATGCTCAACAACTAGACGGGAAGGATCCGATGAAGTTGCTATATGGTTGTTCGCTTTCCCTTTCTCTCTTGAGGACAAAGCTAAAGAATGGTTCTACACTCTATCTAGTGAAGTCACCTCCGATTAGGACTTGCTTAGAAGAGGATTCTTGGATAAATTCTTGCCCCCGGAGAAGATGGATAGGCTAAGGAAGGAAATGCCTTGTATTGTACAAGGTGAAACGGAACCATTATACGAGTATTGGGAACGGTTTCGTAAGCTACTAGATGCATGCCCTAATCACATGCTTGACACTCAAGTGTTGCTTGGATACATATGTCAAGGGATGCGAGAACAAGATAGAACTCTTTTGGACACCTCTAGCAATCAAGATAGAACTCTCTTGGACACCTCTAGCAATGGTTCTTTGTCTAAATATAAAACAGCGGAGGAGGCATGTCAACTTATCATTGACCTAGCCGAATCCAATCAACATATGAGACGAAGAGTCAACCGCCCAAAAACCGTGAATGAGGTATCAACTAGAAGCGAAACCACCGCTCTAACCAAATCCTTGAGTGAAATGACATCCATCTTGAGGCAACTCCAATTGAGCCAACAACAACCACAACAACCTCAACCATATCAACAACACTCTCCACCCCCTCAACAATACAATCAACAATTGGTCCCTCAGAAAGTGTGTGGCATTTGTTCTTGCTATTCCCACTACACGGATGAGTGCCCAAGCCTTCAAGAAGACAACACATTGGCGGCTACTCACAATTTCTATGACCGCCCAAATCAAGGGTACCCTTATCAAGGAGGAAGCTACAATCAAGGGAGTGGAAATCACAATCAAAATTGGAGAGACAATCATCAACAAGGAAATAGGGACACCAACAACAATGGAGGAGGTCAAAGATGGAACAATAACTCACAAAACTGGCCACCCTACAACCAACAAAATCCACCATACAACCAACTCAACTCGCAACACCACTACCTCATCCGCACCACAAAAATCCGCCACCCTACGCCTTGAAGACCTTCACAAGAAGTTGGACCGCTATGAGAGGCGTAACCAGCGCCGATATGCTCACGTGAATAAGCTTCTAAGCATTGTCACCCCACCTATGGAGGAACCTGATATCTCCACATCCACCGTAACTTCAAGCAGAAATAGCGATGACAACGGAGATGAAGGACACTCGGGACTCGGCCACCCATTGCGCATCACCTATAACACGGAGGACCGTGCCAAGTTTTAAGTGTGGGGAGGTCGGCCGACCGATCTCCGTAGGTAACACCCGAATAAAATTTTTCTTTTGAACTCCTTTGTAGTTAGGATAGGTTGCATGATTAGGTTTTCTTTGACACCATTTGCATGATAAATTTACTTGGTTGGAACAATGAAACTCTCTCTTAGGAAACTAGTACTTTGGGGGCAACCTTGACATTGCCAATTTTAAATATTTTGATGCCAAACTTGCTTGAAGAATTGTATTTTGGAACATGGATTTTGAGTTAAGAACACAAGCTAGTGAGCTTTGAGCCTTGTTTTGTGGCTACATCTTATAGTCACTTATTCTCCTTCTTGTGTGCAATTGTTTTCTCTCTATAAGTGTTATCCTTGCTTTGTTTAAGTCTATATTCCATTATTCCTTGTATTCATGCATTTATATGATTGAGGCCATCACTTCATTAGCTCACTAACCAAATAGCCTTACCTTTTATCTCCCCTTGTTAGCCAAATTTGAGCCTACGCTTAACCCACTTGTTCTTTAAATTAGCACATTACAAGCCTAAAGCGGAAAACCATAAATATCCCTCTTTGGATCCTTGATTAGCTTAGGCGAGTGTGTGTGAGTATTATTCAAATGTGGGAATCTTGGGACATTGGGTAAATAAAAAGGTAGTTTTGTATTTTTATTGAAATTATTGGGAATTGGGTACATACTCATGTATTGATCAAATGTATAGCTCATTAACATCAATGCATGAGTGTTGTGAATTGGAAAAGGGATACACGAGTATGTGGAAAATAAAGAATGGGTAGTTAGGTTAGCTTTGAAATTGTATAGGACATCATAGGCTAGGTGGGGAGCTTAAGCTTATCAAGGATTCAAAAATTTCAAGCTCACTTAGCCAAAAATGCATCCTACCTTGACCCTAGCCCCATTACAACCTAAGGACAAGACCTCATGATATTTGTACACATGCATGGAATAACTGTTGATTGTTAGATGGAGAACAAATCTTGGAAAGCATGATTAGGAGAAAATTGAGAGAATCAACCCTAGACACTTGAGCAAATAGAGTGCAAACACTTTTGGTGAGGGTTCGAAGGCTCTAATTCTTGTTCCCGGCTCTCACGAGCGTTCTTCATGCAAAGTTGCGTATATTGCACTTGATGACTGAAAATTGGTAAGTCCCATGTATTGACCACCATATTACCCTATATTCTTACATGTATCTTAGGAAGGTTGATTTGTTTCAAACCAAGTAGATAGTAGCACTAGTCGTAGTTGCATTCATGAAAGTAGGTTGCACCTCATGAGTCTTATACCTTTATGATCCTTCGGTCTTTTGCATTTCTCTAAGCATGAGGACATGCTAGAATCTAAGTGTGGGGAGTTTGATAAACCCCATTTTGAGGGTTTATCTTGTATTGATTTCAGGGGTTTTATCAATGATTCCACACGCTTTTCATATGAAAATACAAAACTTTGTGCTCCTTTCCTAATTTTTGCCTCATGGATGAAAACATGCTTATTTTGCACTAAATTAGATACATTTCTAATATTCTCTTGGTGCCATTCGATGCCGTGACCTGTGTGTTAAGTGGTTTCAGAATATAGGGCAAGGATGAACCGGAAAAGAGAAGGGGAATGAGTGCAAAGGAAGGGAGCATGAGAAATTGAGCCTTGGGAACTTTAGCAAGGGCGCGTGCGTGTACTTGGCGCGCCCGCATGGATTGCGCAGCTAGAAGCCAAAGTCAGAAGCCAAGCTACGAGCCGGCATGTGTAGCGGCTAAGGCATAATCCCCATGGGCGCGCACGCGTACGTTACGCTTCCGCTCGCATTACAAGATGCCCCAGTGGCGCGCACGCGTGCTTTGCTTGTGCGCGCCAATGCTCGAATATGATTTTTTTAAAGAGTCACGTGACCTGGGCGTGGAGACAGTTGGAGATCCCATCTTGGGGAAGTGCCTTGGCGGGAAGAGCTTAAGAAGACCAGGGGTTGAAGGGTTAAGGGACTTTTGGTTCATTTTTAGATGGTTCTAGATATTTTGCTATTGGTAGTTACACTCTTGGGTAGAGAGAGAGATTCCAAGCTCTCGTTAGGGTTCATCTTCATCCATTTCTGAATTTTCAATCACTCTTTGGTGAGATCCATTGCAATTCTAAATTTACTTTGTTCATGCTATAGATCTTCTTCTCTAATCTCAATTAGTGCTTGTAATTGCTTAATTCTTATAGATTCTAGATTCAACTTTGTAGTTGTGGATTTTATCAATTTCTTGAGAAGTTCATTTCTATTGTTGTTCTTTGTTGATTGTTGTTAATTTCTTGTGTTGGAGCATTTTCAATTCTAATTTCTTCTCATTCTCACTATGTCTTTCATCCTTGCTCATCAATTGTTTGATAAAATGCCAACACTAGTTATGGAGTAAAAGTTTCTCACTTCAATACTAGTTATGGAGTAAAAGTTTCTTACTTGGCATAGGGTATGGACCATTAGAAAGAGTTGAATAGTTTATGTCAATTGTTGATTTGGAATTAGGAAATGCTAATTAACTTGGAGTGCACTAAAGCTAGATTTCCCTAGGGTAAAACTAGGACTTGTGACTCAAGTTAGTTACTCTCATTTGACTTTCCTTTATACCTAGGGGTTAACTAAATGAAGCAAGGCCTAATTGTTATCATCATTGAAGAAACTATAAGGATAGAATTTCTAATGCCGACCCTAGGCCAAGTCTTCTAAAATTGATTGTTTGTCATCTACTTTGCTAAACCCTCAAAGAATTATAACAAGGCTTCCTAATCAATAAGATGCATTCTCTAGCAATTCCAAGGGAGGACGACTCGGGAGACTAGTACTCTCGGTTATAGATTGTAGGATTGTTTGATGCGAAGTTTAAATGTCGATTAGACTATACTCACGATTATATCCATTATTGAATTCTATATCGGCATGATAAATTTCGTTTATCACCCATCAACTGAAGACCTGCTGATTATTCAGATTTAAATTCAGATCTTATTTTTAGGAAAAGATATTATTTTTAATTTTGAATAATTAGATTTTAAATTTATTAGGATTAGTTATAAAAAGGAATTCCATTAGTTAACTTATCATGCCATCAGATTGGAACTCTGTACATTTTAGGAGAATCCTATTTTTCTCTGAACCATGAGCAACTAATCCTCCATTGTTAAGGTTAGGAGCTCTTTCTATTTGTATGGATTGATTTTATTGCTTTTTTTATTTTAATTCATGTGTGGATTTATAATTCAAGAATTGTTTTCGCTCTCTATCTTATGAATTCGGGTGAAATGGAAGTATGACCCTCTTTCTATTTGAGTTCTTGTAAAACTTGAAAAAGATCTTTACTTGAACAACAGCTTGAAAACATATTCTCCTAAATTTTAATTATCTGGATTTAACGGGATACGTGACATATAATCCTTTTATTTTTGGATAATTAGAGTTTTTGTGGCATATAAACTGAAATTTGATCATGCAGCTTCTAATTGGAATTAATTGACCAAGGAATTGGCAGTTAATGAATTTTAGAGGAGACTAGAAAGGTCTAAGGAATTAGGGTCTAATCACATATAGTTTGCCATAAATTAAATCCTACATGATTAAAATAGTTAGTAAGAAAAGTTAATCCAGAAAATAGATAACTCTGAAGCCTTAACAGTTTATCCAGTATTTTATTTTCAACTTATTTACTTGCGTGCGTGCCTTCTGATATTTTCAATTTAAACCTTTTGAATATCTCAAAACCCTTTTCTGCTTGCCTAACTAAGCTAATCAATCAATCATTGTTGCTTGATCCATCAATCCTCGTGGGATCGACCCTTACTCATGTAAGGTATTACTTGGTACGACTCGATGCACTTGCCGGATAGTTTGTGGGTTGTAAATCCCGCACCAAGTTTTTGGCGCCGTTGCCGGAGATTGATAGTGATTAACAACTATTAGTTGTTTGATTGCTTAGATTAGGCGTTTTAGTTTTATCTTAGAATTGTTACCTTTTGTTTTTTCTATTTTTATTTTTTCTTTTATTTTTATTTATTTTATTTAGTATTTTTACTTCTTTACACATGTTACCTCACTGGGAATTCTCTGCACCCTGACGTAGAGATTCCCATCTTTTCTTATTTTTTGTTTGTTTATGCGTAGGAACAGAGACAAAGAACATCTCTTAGACTTTGATCCTGAACCTGAAAGAATTTTTAGGCGACGTTTGCAACAAGCAAGACTTTACAAGTCAGTAGAATCCACTATGGATCCTAACAATGCTGATAATGACAATGTGGTAAAGCTGAATGAGAATGAACAACAAAGAAGAGTACTTGTCTCTTTCTCTGCTCCTACAGCAGATCTGTATGGAAAAAGCATTGTGGTGCCTCCTATAGCTGCGAACAACTTTGAGTTGAAGCCACAATTAGTCACCCTGGTACAACAAAACTGCTAGTATTACGGTCTTCCCCATGAAGACCTAAATCAATTTATTTCTAATTTTCTGCAAATATGTGATACTGTGAAGACAAATGGAGTGAACCCAGAGGTGTACAAATTCATGCTCTTCCCCTTTATTCTGAGGGATGGAGCAAAGCTATGGCTAGATTCTCAACCCAAGGAGAGTTTGGATACTTGGAACAAGGTGGTTACTGAGTTTCTCACTAAATTTTTGCCACCAAAGAAGCTGACTAAGCTTATGGTGGAGGTTCAGATCTTCAAGCAGAAGGATGGTGAAACTCTTTATGAAGCTTGGGAGAGATACAAGCTACTGACTAGGCAATGCCCTCCGGACATGTTCTCCAATTCTGCAGGAGGTTCTTTGCACAAGAAGAAGACACCAAAGGAGACTATTGAGCTTATTGAATTGGTTGCTAGCAACCAATACTTATACTCATCTAACAGGAATCCTGTGAACTCTGAGACCTCTCAAAAGAGAAGTGTGTTAAAAGTAGAAGCTGTTAATGCTCTTCTTGCTCAGAACAAGCTTATGTCTCAGTAGATAAATCTACTTACTCAACAGATGGGTGGCATACAAGTCTCAGCTATCAACACTCAAAATCTACCCTAAGAGACCTCCTATGACATGGCAGGTAATTTTGTGTAAAATGATAATTATGATTATGCTCAACCATCTTCTGAACAGGTCAATTACATGGGGAGTGGTCCTAGGAATCCCAACAATGATCCATATTCTAAGACATACAACCAAGGATGGAGAAATCACCCAAATTTTGGATGGAGGGACCAACCTCAGAGACCTCAGAACTTCAACAATAGTTCTCAGGGCGGTGTCCAGTAGAACAATAATTTGGAAGCAATATTGACAGGTTTTAGACAGGAAACCAGAGCGTCCATCAAGAACCTGGAGATTCAAATGGGTTAATTAGCCATAAAAGTCATTGAAATTGATCAGAGGACCACTAATAGCCTTCCTGGTAATACAATTTCAAATCCAAGAGAGGAATGCAAGGCTATCACCTTGATAAGTGGAAAAGTGACAAGTACGGAAGAACAAGTTATGCAGGAAACCAGAGCTTCCATTAGAAATTTAGAGGTGCTAGTGGACCAACTAAGCAAGCAAATACTTGAGAGGTCTGCAAGTACATTTCAAGGTGATACAATGGTGAACCCAGGAGAAGATTGCAAGGTTATTCAATTAAGAAGTGGTAAAGTAGTTGGCTCTGAGACCAAGGCTAATGAAGAGCTAGTTGAAAAGGAAGCTCCAGAGGAGAAGAAGGGAGAATTGGAGCACGCCCCTCCAAAGCGTGTGGACAACCCATTTTCAGACTCTCTTGACACTTATCCTACTTTGCTAAAGGCTTCTGAGTACAAGCCTAAAATTCCATATCCTCAAAGACTTAAAAAAGAGACCAATGACAAATAGTTTTCAAAGTTCTTAGAAGTCTTCAAAAAGTTTCAAATAAATATTCCTTTTGCTGAGGTTTTGGAACAAATACCTCTCTATGCCAAGTTCATGAAGGAGTTGTTGTCAAAGAAGAAGCCTTTAAAGGGAGATGAGACAGTGGTCCTGACTAAAGAATGCAATGCCATCATTCAGAATAACTTACCAAAGAAGATGCCAGATCCAAGGAGCTTTCAAATTCCATGCACCATTGGGAGCACAACCTTTGAGAAAGCGTTATGTGATCTGGGAGCAAGCATCAATTTAATGCCCATGTCTGTGATGAAGAAGCTGCAGATCCAAGAGGCACAACCCACAAAGATAGCATTACAGATGGCAGACAAGTCTATGAAGCCTGCATACGGATTAGTAGAAAATATTTTGGTCAAAGTGGGTAAGTTCTTCCTCCCAGTAGATTTTGTAATTCTTGATACAGGGGAGGATGAGAATGCCTTTATAATTCTAGGAAGACCATTCCTAACCACTGAAAGAGCTCTGATTGATATAGAAGTGGGTGAATTAGTGCTTAGAGTGCATAATGAGCAACTGGTCTTTCATGTCTTCAAAGATATACATTCAACAGGTGAAGAAGAGAGGTGCATGCAGGCTGAGCTTATTGATCCAAATCTTCAAGAACCCCCTTATGATGCACAGCAGAGTCTGCAACTCAAACCTCCTTTGGTGACAATCAGTAAAATTCCTCCTGACATCAAACCTAAGTTTGGTGTTGGAAATGCATCATCCACCAAGGAGGATGTTCCCAAAAAGAAGAAAATACCCAGGAGATGGAGAAACAAAAAGATCCCCACTGAAGGTTTCTCCCCAAGAATGAAGGTGGTGTTGACTAAGAATCCAGTATGGATTTATACAGTAAACAGAATTCTCTCTCTGGAGCATATTAAGCTAATTTATAGAGACATAGGAAAGAAGTTCAAAGTAAGGGGTGAAGAGCTGAGCCCCTATGATCCTCCTCCTTAGAGGAGTTGACCGTCAAGCTAGTGACGTTAAAGAAGCGTTTGTCGGGAGGCAACCCGATAATTTCGTATCTTTAGTTATTTTTCGTAGTAGTAGTTTTCTTACTTATTTAAGTTTTATTGAATTTTTACTGTTTTACTGATCATGCAGCTATTTTATCACTGGAACCGAACACCTCAGGCGAAAAAAAAGGCACACGACGCACAAGCGTCGCTGACACGTACGTGTCAGATGCGTGTGCGTGAAAAAAAATAAAAATGAATAGAGAGTGGCGCAGGAGTGGCGCTAGAATAATGCATTTCGCACAAACAAGCCCACGCAAATGGGTACCCCACGCGTACGCGTCATTAGTGATTTTGGCACTCCACGCGTATGCGTCACTGACGCGTACGCATGACCTTGAATTTTGACGTAAATATGTGTTGGGCAGAGAGTTGTGTTGGCTTGGGGCTGGAAGTGTGCTAGAAGCACAAAATCTGTTCACACGTACGCGTACCCCACGCGTGCGTGTCATTCGTGATAATGGCAATCCATGCGTGCGCGTGAATGACGCGCACGCGTCGTACGAAATCTGGATCCCAATGCCACGCGAACAGAGAGTTGCGCGTGTGCGTGGCTGGCTTCGCGCGAATCACACAAAACCCAGGGCACGCAGACGCGTGCCTGATGCTTACATGTCGTTATGAAAAATTCGCAACCCACGCGTACGCGTGCTGTACGCATACGCGTCGCCTGCGCAGCACAACTACACTAGTTCGCCGCCCAGTTTTAATTTTCTTTCTCTCTCCCAATCCTAATTCTCTCTTATTCTTTTATCCTTTTATTTTTCTTTCCTCATACTACTTGTCTCTTTTTATTTTCAGTTCTTTTTTGCTTAAGGACAAGCAAACCTTTAAGTTTGGTGTTGACGCTTCACTTAAGGGTTTTCTGTTTATTCCTATGGCACCAAAATGGAGGCGAATCATCTTCACTGAGGAGCACAACCTGAAGAATAAAATGACCGCTAGGATAACTAAGGTGGTTGAGTTCCTTTCATTTTTATTCCTCCCCTTTTTTTCTATATTATGTTCCGGTTTTCTGCTATTTTTGCTTTGTTTGTTGCATGATCCTTTATTAGTTAGAATCCTAGGACTAGTTTAGTTTTCTCTTAATTGCTTTAATTCTGAAAAGATGTCTCATGTATTGCTCACTGAGCTTGAATTCAACTAAAAAATACAGAAGTGATGTATTGCATGAGAAATTGAGTTAATTTTAAGAGTAGTCTTATTTACTAAAATGTGGTGGTATTAATTGTAATTCTGAATGCATGACATGAACAGTGCATATTTAAATTTGAATTAAAGAATGTTGATGTACAAGAATAGGAATTTAGAGAATTATTATGATTTCTCTGAAATTAATGAAAGTTTAATCCTTGAAGCAAAAGAAAAATAAAAGCAAGGTCTAAGGCTCTGAGCATCAATGACTAGGGAGGTCAGACATGATTAAAAGCTCAAAGAGTTGTTTCCCTAGTCACATGCTTATGGTGTTCTTGTGTCAAATAATCCTTGAGACAAAATATTTAGAGTCGAGATCAATTGTAGAGTACGCCAAAGGCTTTGAGCACCACTGTCTGGGGATAAAAAAAACTTAAAAAAATTATTTAGAACTTAAGGAGAGTTCCCCAGTTAAGTGCTTGTGGTGTTTTTGTGTCAAGTAAGACTTGAGACAAAATATTTAAAGTCACGACTAGGCTCAAGGTAAAAAGCACCAGAAAAAATTGCTATGTTCAAGGATTAATTTAAGTTACAAAAGATCAGAGAATTCATAATATTATCCGGATTCTAATTCCGAATGACAGTAGCATTCTTCTGATTCAAAGGAGAGTGGGATGCCAAAACTATTCAGGATTGCAGTTGTAAACCCCACTATAAGAAGAGACATGGGCTTAATCGAACTCTCATTCTCATGCAAATTCACAACCTAAGCTTATATTAATTTTGGTTGCTTGAAGACAAGCAACAATTCAAGTTTGGTGTTGTGATGCGTGAGAATATTTCCTATCTTTTCCTAGTGAATTTGCATCTAATTTGTTGAGTTTAATAAAGAATTAATTATCTTTTAGCCAATATAGATGCTACTTTGAGTCTTTTACAATTTTGTTTATTTTACGTAACATTCAGCTGGATTTGATGGAGTTTCTGCAGCACAAGAATCAAAGGAGATGGCAGCGAGGAGCGACGTGTACACGTGACTGACGCGTACGCGTGATTTAGAGCTTTCCATGGCGATGCATGCGCGTGACTGACACGTACGCGTGATTTGAAGATTTGCTCAACGACGTGTGCGCGTGACGGACGCGTTCGCGTGACTTGCAAAAAAGACCATCGACGCGTACGTGTGATTGACGCGTACGCGTGACATGCGCCACTTGCAGAAAACGCAGAAAAAAATGCTGGAGGCAATTTTTGGGCTATTTTGACCCAGTTTTCAGCCCAGAAAACACAGATTAGAAGCTGCAGAATGGACAAAACATGTGGTCTCCACCCAACAACTGAAGACCTGCTGATTATTCTGATTTAAATTCAAATCTTATTTTTAGAAAAAGATATTATTTTTAATTTTGAATAATTAGATTTTAAATTTATTAGAATTAGTTATAAAAAGGGATTCCATTAGTTAACTTATCATGCCATCAGATTAGAACTCTGTACATTTTTGGAGAATCCTATTTTTCTCTGAACCATGAGCAACTAATCCTCCATTGTTAAGGTTAGGAGCTCTTTTTATTTGTATGGATTGATTTTATTGCTTTTTCTATTTTAATTCATGTGTGGATTTATAATTTAAGAATTATTTTCACTCTCTATCTTAGGAATTCGGGTGAAACGGAAGTATGACTCTCTTTCTATTTGAGTTTTTGTAAAACTTGGAAAAGCTCTTTACTTGAACAACAACTTGAAAACATATTCTTCTAAATTTTAATTATCTGGATTTAACGGGATATGTGACATATAATCCTTTTATTTTTGGGTAATTAGAGTTTTTGTGGCATATAAACTGAAATTTGATCATGCAGCTTCTAATTGGAATTAATTGACCAAGGAATTGGCAGTTAATGAATTTTAGAGGAGACTAGAAAGGTCTAAGGAATTAGGGACTAATCACATATAGTTTGGCATAAATTAAATTCTACATGATTAAAATAGTTAGTAAGAAAAGTTAATCCAGAAAAATAGATAACTCTGAAACCTTAACAGTTTCTCCAGTATTTTATTTTCAACTTATTTACTTGCGTGCCTGCCGTCTGATATTTTTAATTTAAATCTTTTGAATATCTCAAAACCCTTTTGTGCTTGCCTAACTAAGCCAATCAATCAATCATTGTTGCTTGATCCATCAATCCTCCTGGGATCGACCCTTACTCACGTAAGGTATTACTTGGTACGACCCGGTGCACTTGTCGGATAGTTTGTGGGTTGTAAATCCCGCACCAATTGTGTAAGTGTAAAAACCTAATTTTTATATAATAGAAGAGATAATAAATATAATATATGAGAATATGATGTGTGACATATTTTAATCATAAAATTAATAATATATAATAGATTTTTTATGAATTTTTATTGCTTATTCGCTGTTAATTTTTATGCTATTACTTAATAATTTTCACTTATGAAACTATCAACAACTTAATATTATGGTTTAGTTAATAAGAGTGATAACGTTAATATTTCTCTCTAAGTCTTGTTATTATTTATAATTAGAAAAGAATCATAAATAAATTCATCTAAGTCTTGTTATTATTTATAATTAGAAAAGAATCATAAATAAATTTATTTTCTTAATGAATGTTAATTTTGTTGTGAAATTTTATATTACCTTTAAAATTTTAGCGTAATTTAGTCTAATTCTTACATTTTAAAATGAATTTATTCGAGAAAATTAAAATGTAAATCACATTATTAATTACAAAATTATTTTATTAACATAATTAGTGGTTCTTACTTGAACAATTAAATTTAGCTTCAATGATATTAAAGTCAACGTATTTTATTATTTTGTGCCTTTAAAAAATTCACAAGACCGACATAAAAATCTAACAACTGAGAAATAAAATTCATTAGAATCAGTATATTCATTTTAATAAATATTCTTCTATCCAATATTATAAAAAATACACGTGCTACCTTGGATTATTACATGTTTAACTTCCATCGACAGTGGTAGAATGCCTAAATTGAGATATTTTTAGGCTATAGTATTCATCAAAACAAATAATCAATGAAACACTCATTCATGCCTTTTCATTTTGAGTATATTTATATATAAAAGAAATTCTACATAAAGAAAAAAAAAGAAGAAAAGAATAGTTGAAATAGCGAGAGCGATAAAAATGATAATTCTTATAATTTTGTGTGGCCATCTATATATAGTAGACCAAAGACCATGGTTATCTAACGAAATTAATTTATAAATAAGTAATTTGTATTTATTGAATTCAATTTGAATAAGTAAAAAATTATTTTATTTTAGTTTAGTCTTTAATTCACATTATTTGAATTTGGTTTAATATATATAATTTGCTTTGATTTAATTTAATTATTAGTTGAAAATATTCCGATTGCCTATGTTACTCATATATTATTTTAATGACTAATAAATTAATCAAATTAATTAATACACATAATAAATTTTATTTAATAAATTAAAAGAAATAAATTAAAAAATACTACTAAATCAAATTGATATAAATTATAATAATTATGTAGAATAAAGCGTGGAATATTTTTATTAATTATGATTCTTTTTTGAATGAAAAATAAAACGTGGAATATTTTTATTAATTATGATTCCTTTTATAAAAATATTAATTGTGTATAATTTTTTTAATTATGTTATAGTTTTTGTAATTATGTGAAATCTAATTCTTTTGATTTATTTATTAGATGTATTTTAATAAAAATTAAAGACTATAACTGTAAATATAATTAATGGTTATTAAATGTGATTCGAACCTAACACTTGTTTAAACAGATTAATAAACTAACTACTAGACTAGTTCATCCTGATTTTGCTTAATAATTAATACTTCAATTATATATATACATATATACACAACAATGATTTCAGAGAGAGTAATATAATTATCCAAACATCAATGGATCTTTGTGCTAGAAGTATTTTCTTGCCATGGCTTCTTCTTATGGTTCAACTATTATTATTTTGCAGTTGCGTAATAACACCAAAAATACGTGTGGGCATAACACCAAAAATACATGTGACCATCCAAAATTATTTGGGAGGGCATGAAGACTTAATAGTTCATTGCAAATTCAAAAATAATGATCTAGGAGCGAGGCTTGTAAAGTATATAGATACATATGAATTTGATTTCAGGCTTAATTTATTTGGTGGCACACTTTTTTTTGTAGCTTTCGATGATCAGGTGTGTGTCGTTGGTTCGACATATATGATCAAAATAGAGATTAGAAAAGTTGCAAACAATGTATTTATAAAATACATAAAAATGGATCTTTTAGATATGTACCAAATAATATAGATATATGATTTCTATGGAAACCAGATCGCTGCTGATTTTTTTGTTGTAAATATTTTGAATGATGGATTACAACAACATCATTATTTTTGATAAATAATTTCTATTGAAATAAAATTGATGTTGAAATAAGTGGTATTATTTTATTTACTTTTTATTTTATCTTTTTTTTAGTTTTGGTTTAGATTTAGTGATGATTTTTTCTTTTCTTCTTAAGGATAACTTTTAGTTATATTTGGATAAAAAATTGCTTTTTTAATTACATTTATTTAACAAGAATAATGTAAGATTAAATGATTAATATTAAATACAAATTCAAAATTATCACGAGCGTATTATTTTTTATTTTTCAAATAAATATGGGTGACAACAAGACGTACAAGAATAGAATTTTATGTTACTCAATTTCACTACATCTTATAATAATTTGTATAAAATCCGTTCCATTCTTATCAGCGGATAATAAAAAAAATGAATCATAACCCGTTCTCGTGAATACCCTATTCTTCATCCATCCCTAAAATAAGCTGTCATTCAAAATGATAAATCAATAAAAATTACAACATTACAAAATCATTTAAAACTAAAATAAGATTTGGCCCTAATTAAGATACGTGGTAATCTCTTAAAGGATGAGTTTGGATTTATTCTAATGTTTTTAATTATTTTTATTTGAAAAGAAAATTTTGAATTTAAAAAATACAAAAATTAAAAATAAACAATTAATTTTTGCTAAACAATTAATTTGAAAATAAACAATTATAAATAAATAATTAATTTGAAAAATAAACAATTAATTAAATTTTCTTTTTTAAAAAGTAATGTATTATATTGCTTACTTAAAATAATTTTTTTTAATAAAATTCAAACGGACGCTGAATATCCATGTTTCCTTTTGAAACACAAAACCATGTTTTCTACTTAAGTGTAATGCCCCTCTTGCTATAAAAACAATAAAATCTAGTTTGTGTGACTCATGTTGTAAGGCTAAAATGCATGATCTTTCTTTTTCTTTAGATTCTTTTAATTCTATAGCACCTTTGAAAATAATTTATTCTGATTTGTGGGGTCTTGCACCAATTTGTTCTTATCATGGCTTTAACTATTTGTTGATTCTTTCACCAGATTCACTTCAGTTTTGTTATTACATTCAAAAAGTCAAGCTTTTTTTCGATTTCAAACAAACATTAAGACACATACAGGTTTAAAGATCAAATCACTTCAAAGTGATCATGGCAGAAAATACCTCTCTCATTCTTTTACTCAATACCTTGCTGGTCACAACATTACATAAAGATAGTGTCCCTATATCAGGATTGAAATTCAATTTTGGACTAATCCTAGTACACCTCTCACAAAAAATAAATATCCTATGCCCACTAGATCAAAGATTGTCCCAACTAATGTCAATGTTGCCTTAAGTTCACCACAGTCGCATAAAGTTCTTCAGCCCACCAGGTTTGTCAACTTCAAAAATCTTCTTCTGGTTTAAAACAGGGCTACTCGAGCAATCTGACTGCAACACTAGCTACCTTTGGTTTTGTGAAGACTAAATCTGATCATTGCTTGTTTATGAAACATGATGGAAATCTAAAATTATATATTCTAGTATATATAGATGATATTTTGATTACATGAAGCGATCCAAATGCAATACAACACACCATGCATTGATCAACTTTATGACATCTCTCTCAAAAAATTTGGGAGAATTCACTTATTTTTTAGGCATTGAAGCCGAAAAACTACAATCACGGGCCTATCATCTATCTCAAACCAAATATATTAGAGACTTATTGCACAAAGCTGGCATGGCAGATGTCAAGAAAGTACCAACACCAATGAATACAACTATCAAATGTTAGGAAATTTAATTTCCTAACTTATTTGTGGGCAATACATATATTAATTATAATCACAAATGATGCTATTTTAAATTAAATGACTTATATAATGATGATCTCATTTATTGTTATAAATGCTAATTGAATAAGTCATTATTACTTTTGATTTGGAATTAAATGAGAATAAAATCAGATATTATCTTTTATTCCTTAGATAGTTATCTTTTTTGGATTTTAGATATATTATCTTTTGGGCTTTAGATATTATTTATTTGTGCATTAGGATTTAATGGGTGCCATGCTCAAATATAAATAGAGCTTCAGGGTTTCGCTTCCCAATATACCAAAACTGTCTTTGTTGCTCTTTTCCCATCAAAAGAGTTGCAGTTCAGTCGCCTAAGAATACAAAAGGTTTTGGTTGAAGAAGATCGAAAGAACCACAAGATCCAAATTCTTCTATCAATTCATGACTCTTATGAGTAAAGGTACGCTTCTGCATTATATTATATTTTTGGTGATTCAATATAGATAATCTGAGTTATTAAAATTGATTTATTCCAACAAATGGTATCAGAGCCATCCATAATTTAGTTATCGAAAATATTTAATTTTTTATTTTTTTTATTATCGAATGAATATATATGTATGTTGTTTACGTTGTGACATTGTGGCACGCATACGTATGAACTTGTTTACATAGTGTGCGCGCATCAATGTATATATATATTGTTTGCGTTAAACTTGCTTACCTTTTCAGCCATTTATATATACATATATTATTATTCTTTGGATTATATATATATATATTTTATTGAAAATTTAATTCCTTTTATGGCATATTGTGAATTCAATTTTATTTCACAATAATATTAGCAATATTTAAATATGTGTATAATTAAGAAGGTCACACAATATTATATGGTTATTTTATATTGTGTCTTATAATTTTATGCTATATAAGTATTTTAATTTTGTTGCATAAAATATTTTTTTAATTGTTATATAAAGAAACTAGTAACAATTTAGATTAGTATATCCATCTATTTTATAAAGATTTGGTTTTGGAATAAATTGATTGAACATTATGCTGCCAAAGTAGCCTCTTTTGTAAAAATTGATTTATTTAAAACATTAGAAACATGGTGATATGTAATTCATGCGAATATTGGTAGGCCTAAAGGAAGGTCTGTATTTGGCCGAATTACATACACATATTGATGGTAAATACATATTTGGGTAACTAATTAAGAATAAAGTAATGCCTATTATTTATGCGAACAATAATCAGCCCAAAGGAAGTTTATTGTTTGGCCAAATAATAAGTATTGCACACTTTTGTTTATTTTCTATTAATTATGCGGTCAATAATCGGCCCAAAGAAAGATTATTGTTTGGCCAATTAATAGAAAATATATGCAATAATAAATAGGTTCCGAAGTTTAAGTTTCATGTGCGCATTTAGTCGGTCCAAAAAAAGGCTTAATGTGTGATGAATTTTGACAATATTTGATTACTGCAATGTGAGTATCACTTACAGTTAATTTTCTATCCAAAGATTGAAAATTAATGTTGTTCTAGATATCTCAATATGGATTTTTTTCCCATTATTTAACTAATGTTTATTGCATGTTCCTTTTGTTCTAATCCAGAAACTATGGCTTTAGCTACCAATGTTTCTGCGCAAGTTAGCAGTATTCCTATGCTGAATAGTTCAAACTTTAAAGTTTGGAAGGATACCGTGGAGATTGTCCTCGGTTGTATGGATCTAGATATAGCTCTTCGAGAGGAGAAACCCACTTCCACTTCGGAAAATCTCAATGAGGTTAAAATAGAAAAGTGGGAGAGATCCAATCGAATGAGCATTATGATCATGAAACGCTCAATTCCTGAGGCGTTTCGGGGCTCAATTACTGAGGATAAAGATGCCAAATAGTTCCTAAAAGATATTGAAAAATTCTTTACTAAGAATGAAAAGGCGGAGGCAAGTAGTCTTTTGAGCAAACTTGTCTCCATGAGGTATAAAGGTAAAGGGAACATAAGGGAGTACATTATGAAAATGTCTCATCTTGCTTCCAAATTGAAAGCACTAAAGTTAGAGTTATCTGAAGATTTACTCGTGCATTTTATTTTGATTTTCCTTCCTGCACACTTTGGGCAATTCAAAGTGAGTTATAACACTCTGAAGGGCACTTGGTCCTTAAATAAGCTTATATCTCACTGTGTGCAAGAAGAAGAGAGGCTACAACAAGATAAGATTGAAAGTGCTCACATGACTCCATCTCCTCAGTATAAAAGAAAGCGTGATACTACTGCAGATGTGCCTTCTCAGCAGAAAAAGTCTAAGAAATAGGATCAAGTTTCAACATGTTTCTTCTGTAAGAAGGTGTGACACATGAAGAAGAATTGTACCAAATATGCCACTTGGTGTGTAAAGAAGTGTATAATTCTTACTTTCGTTTGTTTTGAGGCTAGTTTAAATTATGCACCTGTTGATACTTGGTGGGTAGATTCTGCTGCTACTACTCATGTAAGTATTACTATGCAGGGTTGCCTGTGGAGCCGATCGCCAAGTGATGCTGAAAGATACATCTACGTGGCAGAAGGTAATATAGTTGCAGTCGAAGCTATAGGAACCTTTAGATTATGTTCCACGAGTGAATTTTACTTGGATTTATTAGAGACATTTTATGTACCGTCATTTAGACGGAATTTGGTTTCTATTTCTTGTTTGAACAAATCAGGTTATTTTTTGTTCGTTCGAAGACAATAAAGCCAGTCTCTTTTATAATTCGAATAATATTTTCTCTGGTCATTTGGTGGATAATCTATATAGGCTTAACTTAAATTCCTATAATAATTAAATAATGGAAACGGGTACAAAACAAAAAAAACTAAATGAGAATTTGGCATCATTATGGCACAGACGCCTAGGCCACATCTCTAAATAGAGAATTCAGAGACTCGTGTCGGATGGAATTCTCGGACCCCTAAATTTGGCAGACTTTGAAGTCTGCATTGAGTGCATAAAGGGGAAAATGACAAACGAAAGGAAATTAGGTGCCGAGAGAGTTAAAGATGTCTTAGAACTGATACATACCGATATATGTGGCCCATTCCCTACTGTCTCTTGGAATGAACAACAGTACTTTATTACATTCAAAGATAATTACTCCGTTACATGAAAAGTCCCAAACCTTGGATGTTTTCAAGTCTTTCAAAGCTGAAGTTGAACTTCAACTTGAAAAGAAAATTAAAGCTGTCAAATTTGATCGTGGTGGTGAATACTACAGAAGATATGATGGTTCAGGTGAGCAACGTCCCGGGCCTTTTGCTCTTTTCCTAGAGGAGTGTGGTATTATTCTGCAATACACCATGCCTGGCAAACCTAGCATGAATGGTGTTGCAGAGCGAAGGAACCAAACTCTTAAGGACATGGTGAGAAGTATGATTAGTCATTCTTCCTTGCCTGAATCACTCTAGGAAGAAGTCTTAAAGACCGTAGTGTACATCCTTAATAGGGTGCTAAGCAAAGTAGTTAACAAATTCCCCATATAAAATTTGGACTGGAAAAAGACCCAGTATAAAGCATTTGCATATTTGGGGATGTCCAGTTGAGGCGCGACCTTATAGGTCGCATGAAAGAAAATTGGATTCAAGGACAATTAGTTGCTACTTTGTTGGTTATGTTGAGCGCTCGTGGGGGTACAAGTTTTACAATCCTGCATCAAGGTCTATTTTTAAAACAGGAAATGCGAGATTTCTTGAGGATGTTTAGTTTGGGGGAAGGAAATATTATGAATGTTGCTTTTGATGAGGATTCTGTAACTGACAATAATCTGGTCTTTGTACCTATTATTGTTCAAGATACAGTTATAGTACAAGAGCACAATGAAAATCATATTGTAGATCCAGTTACAGTACAAGAGAACAATGAGAATATCGTTGTTGTTCAAGATACTGCCACAGCACAGGAAAATAATAAGAATCCTCCTCAACCCCAACCTATACAGCAAGCTCAACAACCTCAAGAAGTGTAATTAAGGAGATCCAATAGAGAAAGGAAAAAAATCTATCTACGGTCTCAAACAAGCTTCCCATCAATGGTGTCACAAGTTCATCAAGTCATTACCTCATGGTTTTGAGGTAAATATCATAGATGAGTGTGTATACCACAAGTTCAGTGGGAGTAAATACATCCTTTAGGTCTTATATGTTGATGACATTCTACTTGCTAGTAACGATATAGGCTTATTGCATGAAACTAAGAAATTTTTATCGAGCAAATTTGAAATAAAAGATCTTGGTGATGCCTCTTTTATATTAGGAATCGAGATACTAAGAGATCGCTCTAAGGTATTCTTGGATTATCACAAAAGAACTATATCAAAAAAGATTTTAAGTAGATATGTCATGGAAAGCTGTAGACTAATGGACACATCCGTAGTTAAAGAAGACAAGTTTAGTCTCAAGCAATGTCCCAAAATAATCTTGAGAAGACAGCAATGCATAAGAAACCTTATACATCAGCACTAGGAAATTTAATGTATGTTTAAATCTGTACACATTCTGATATATCATTTATAGTTGGAGTGTTAGATAGATACTTGAACAATGCAGTCATAGATCATTGGATAGCTGTTAAACGCATAATACGTTATCTAAAGAGAACAAAGGAAAGAATGAATATTGGATGGTGAAGAATAATGAATGCTGACAAGGTGTCCAACGTTTGGCTTTCTTAATCTTTCTTTCTTTCTTTCTTTACTCTATATAATAATAATTTAAATTAATAGAATAAATCATAATTAAATTAAATTTTAATAATTATAAAATTTTATTTAATTATTTTTTTAAAAATAGTTTTTTTAAAAATAAAATCTCAATATAATATAATAACTCATAAATAACTAATTTTTTAATTTTCAAAAATACGGGGTGTTACAAATTTTACTATCATCGATCGTATTTATTATACGTTATTCCTTCTTAAAAGTTATTCTACAAACGTGTGCAGTCTGAAGATAAATTTTGCTTGATTCCTCAATCACAAAATTTGAGAAGACATAGACCTTTCCCTCGATGAGTTTATTCTCAAACATCTTTGCCAAATAATTTTTGATTGAACAATGAATTTGATTACACTGTAAAATAAATTAAATATAAAAGCTAGTAGTATTTATAAAGCCTTTAAATCGCACTCTCTTTGATTCTTGCAAGGGTTTGCTTATCAAATAAACTTAAATACGAACCACAAATATTTATGTACTGAACCTAGCATCACTTGAAAGATCATAAAAAATAATCAACTAACCTTATCATCCATTTGAACCATTTCTATGTAAAGTGTATTGCAAGCAAAAAAGAATTAAAAAAAAGCATGGAAATATTAAAATTATCATAAAAATCTGTATTATTTTATTCTCTTGATAAACTATTTTAAAAGTACATTAATCATATAATTTTGAACAGAAACATTGATATAATATCATTTTAGATGTATATTTTGTAGGCATCAAATGAGAGTATTGAGTTATTTTTTAGTGATTTTAAATTATTTATTATTTATTAGAGAACTTTATGTATTAGAATTCTCTAATAATTTATTGTTAATTTTGAGTTGATTTTGATATGTTCTTACTTCACAGTAAAACAACATACAAAAATTTGTTGGGGGTTTAAGAATTACTAAGTTATTTATTTATGGTTATTGAGTATTTAAGTCTGATTTATTGAAGAAAGTAGATTACTAAAATCCATTAATAACTATTTAGAATTAATATACTTAACACTAGATTAAAAATAAATAAATAATACATAACATGTTACATTTTATTAATCAAATTATTATAATTCAAATTAATTTTAACAAAATAATTTAAAATGATAATTTCAATCTTATCACGTGCATGGCACGTGTTATTACACTTTTTGTATCAATATAATTAAAATAATTAAAAATATTCTCGATTGATAATTAGTTTAACAATGCATTAAATATTAATTATTTTATATAATTATAATAAAAATATTTTTCTAAACTAATATAATCATACATTATTCATTAAATGCTAATTGTAATATAATTGTAATATTATTGTAATATGATTATAATAAAGATATTTTTCTAAAATAAATTTAGAAGAAAGAATAGTGCTTTCATTTTGGAGGAAAAATGAATTCATGAGAAATTGGCACCTCACTTTCATTAGTTGATAATGCATTAAATATTATTTTATATAAATATAATAAAAAAAAATTCAAATTAGTATAATTGTAACACCCTAACTTTCAGCACGTCATGATCGTACCAAAAGTAAGGTGTTACTGACCCGTTTTCCTTATTTACTATTTAATATTGAGCCTTTAATTCGTTACCGCATTTCAATTTTAAGAAAATGCCGGAAAACTTTTGTTTCTGTTAATAAAAATCATATACCAAAGATCTCCAAGAAATACTAGTCACATAGTTATTAATAATAATAAATATCATACAAAATAATTCAAATAAAATTCAGTTACAACTCCTATCCCTCTGTATAAAATAAAGTCTTAAATAACAAGGGCAAGGGAATTCTATAAAAGCAACTCAACACGTGAACTTAACTTAAATAAAACTCCTAATTGCCCGCGGCTTCAAACTGAGTCTCCGAACCTGTGTCACTGAAAGGGTGGAGAATTTTGGGGTGAGAACAAACCACTAGTTCTCAGTTGAGAATAGAAATGCCGTAAAAGTAATGAAATAAAATGCAAATAACTAACTTTACTCAATAAAACCATTTTGTTAAACCTTTGGAAATACTTTTTATTTTTACCTTATTACATTCTTTAAATTTTCGAACTTAAACTAATCTCAATCCCAACCTCAGTTCCCAATCACAAAGAAACAACAGCACAAGAAACAGATGAATAAACAAACAAATTGCAATAAGACAAACAAGTCAAGCAGCACAATCACAGAGAAAATATAACAGGCAAAACAAGATCAAATGCAAATGCACAATCAATATGATGCATGTCTCTCCTAAGCAGGCTATGAGCTCATGCGTCGGTTGTCTACTCGTAACCCGACGTTACTCGGAGCAAACCCCGAATATGATTTCTTTACTGTGTCAATTAGACACATTGGCATCACGGTTACCCGTGTCAATTAGGCCTCATCATAACAATGTGTATTACAGTAAAAAACAGTGCTATCAATTAGGCGAACATTCCCGCATTAGCAATCTCAGGCTATCCATTAGGTAGGCGCTTTCGCATTAGCAGTTTGGCACAAAAGCCCATTCAAACATACAGTATGCTATCAGTTAGGCGGACATTCCCGCATTAGCAGTCTTAGGCTATCAGTTAGGCGGGCACTTCGGCATTAGCACTTGCCACAAATGCCCATTCCATATAATTCTCAACTTTTATTTCATTCCTTGTTCTTCATTTTTCTTTCTTCACTATACCTCTCAATATCATTGTCTTTAACTTTAACCTTTCTTACGGCAACTTACATTCCTTTTCAATTCCTAAGTTTGTCTAATCTAAAACCATGTTGGTAAGGTAACTCTAGAGATCTTAATCTTTAATTAAAGTTAGGTTTTACTGAATTTGGATTAGAATTGAATTTTATACAAGCTTTAAAATTCTGTTGTTGCACTTACAAAAATTCCAAAAATGGACAGCAGCCATGTTTTCTATAAATTCCATAATAATTTCAATTCTAATCCATTGCTTCTAAATTTTGGTGAGATTACAGTCAACATCCCTAAGTTTTAGAATCCATAAGTTTCAGGTTCATATCACTTCATTTGATTAATTAATTATCAATTGGAAGTGGAGCATTGTTTTCATAAACCAGTTCAAAGTTTTCAACAAACAACCGACCTTTCAAGTAACTTATCTAAGTCTAAAAAATAGATATGAACATGAAACTTGTACTCACTTAAAATAGACTGATATATCTTTAAAATCCTTTTAAAATTAACTCAAAATTCTATTTAAATTAAAAGTTATACCGTCTGGAAGTTGGTACTGCAGAACCAGTAAACCAAAAAAATCTGCAGCAACCACTAAACTTCAAAAAATCATATCTTCCAAACCACTTAGCCAAATTCCCTGAAAGTTTTATGGAATATTCAAGACACACTAAAGTTTTACAAAAAAATAATTTCATCTAAAAATTAGGTCTGGATTGCTCCCAAAGATTCATTCGTTCTGCTGCCAATTATGCAGATTTCTGCACAAAATATTTCCAACAACCTCACATACCAAATCCTGTATTCAAGCCTAGGATTCATCTAAAACCACATTTCTAACTTTAGTTTGATTAACCAAAGTTGCCCAAGAACTCTTAATTCAATACATGACAATTAAACTAACATCTTCAATTAACAACAATCACAACCTAATCAAACAAACAGTTCAATAACCACCATCTGACATAAAAAATTAGAACAAGAATTTCCAGCAATCCAGTCACAATCACAATCTTAACTCAAAATCGTTCTTTTAACCAAGATCTCAAACCACATAAAACCACCAAGAGACACAACCAGTCACACATTCACTCTGCATCCAAAATTCATCATAGATCAAGCATTCATATATTTGCAATAATTCAGTAAACTTCTTAGGCATTCGAAGTTTAAAATATTTAATTTAATAAAATATTCCCTACCTCGATATCGAATTTTGCAGAAATCAAAGACGGAATTGGGGCGTGATGACTGGTTGGGTTGCACCCAAAATGCAACAGCTCCTTCATCCCTTATCTACCAATGTTAGCAACATTCACAACAGCTTTGACAGAGCATCAGCAACGTGAGTTGGCCACGACAGCGAGCAAAAATGATGAATTCAAATTGGATAGAATAATAATTATGGGAATTCAATGGTGGAATAGAGGCTAAATTAAATTGGAACAAGAGCAAGGCTAATAAAATGGCAACGAAATAAACAAAAACGTCAAGTGGAGGTTCAGAACAAGAATGCCTTACAGAAATTAGAAAGGAATAACAGAACGAAGAAGCAGCGACAGCAGTACAGATGACTATAGCAGCAACAGGGAAGATGGCTTTCTCCTCCACCTTGGTTTGTCACTCCGGTGGTGGCGATGGCTAAGAGAACACCCACCACCACGCGTTCTTCTCCTCCTTTGGTTGCTCGCGATTCTCCCTCTCCCTAACCTAATCGATGACGCGGCTTCAGAGATAATGGTGGCAGTTTCCATGGCGACGATTGCTGCGAGCTCGATGGCAGCTGAACTAATGGTGGCGGCGGCAACGCACGGTAGTGACAAGGACAAACGGCGTGAACGTCTCCGTCGATCTCTCTCTCTTTGCGGTTTTGCTTCTCTCCTTCTCTAGCTCTGGCGGCAGCGATGGCAACCGGCGCAAGGAGCAGCACAGCCCGACGATCCTCCTTTCTCTATTCCGTCACACTACCTCTGATCTCTTTTTCCCCCTCAAGCCCTCCCCCCATTTCATTTCTTTCCCTTTCTGATTTCTTTCTTTCTTTTTTTGCGTGGGTGAGGGTGGGATAAAAGGAAAAAGGGAACGGTGATGGTGAGTGAATAGCGGTGAGGAGTGGGTAACGTGGCTAATTGGGGGGGGTGAATGAGTGTGAAGGGAGGGGGTTACGTGTGTGTGTGGGTTGGGTAGAAGGGATTAGGGTTAATGAATTTAGGGATTTGGAATTGGGAATTTAGGGTTTTATGTTTTAAATTGGGGATTTTGGGTAATTTAGAAATTTTAATAAAATTAAAGGTAATGGAGTAATAATTTGAAATCAAATTTAATCAAATAATAATATCTATAAAAATACCATTTAATTATCACTTACAATTTATTTTTCGAATAAAGACTCTAATTCATTAATTAGAGATAATCAAATTAATTTTCTTTAAAATTATAAAATAATGTTCAAAATCTAATTATTCAAATTAGCGCATATAAAATCTTCATTGTTTTTAAATCACTAAAGCTTTAAATCAATAATAAGAAAGTACTCAATTAATACAAAAATTTCTGAAAATATGCTCTCAAATAAATAAAATAAATCATAAATAATTTATTATTAATTTTTCAAAATCTGGGGTCTTGTGTAAGACTCGGTTAATTAACGGCTAATTAACCCATAAATGAGAATTTATTCTAGAAAGCCCAAAATGTGATTTTTATGGCTTAATATGATAGAGGAGATTGAGACGAGAATTTCGGTACCAATTTTATAGAATTCGGACCAAGATTGGACCGAACGGGCCAAACCAGGCCAACCGGACCCAAAGTGGGCCCTTAGCCCAACATAACTAAATCAAAACCCTAGTTTTCAGCACTCTCTCTCCTCATTTGAGACACTAAACACGCTGAAATGGAGGCCATGGAGGGAAGAACACTCTCTCAAGTTCTTTCTCTCACTTGATCTTCAAACCACCATAACTTTTGATTTAGAGCTCCGATTGCCGCACCATTTGTGGCCACGCGTTCACCACGAAAAGCTCTACAAAATCCATACAATTAACCTTGAGGTGAGCCACGTTTTGCTCTTCGAATTTCCAGCTTTGATTTCAAGTTTCATGAGCAAAAATGTTGAGATTTTGGGCTCTTTGATGTTATAGGACCCAACTCTCTTGAAGGAGAAGGTTAATCTTGTCTCCTTGGACCTTGGGTGTGGTAAGATTCTCAACCCTAGTGTAATTTGTTGCTCTATGATGTTTGGGTATTGAGATGTTGTGTGTGGGTATGATGATTGTGGCTTAGGTTGTGTATGTGTGAATGTTGGAGCTTGATTGGTGATATTGAAAAGCTTGAAAAGGGGTTTGGTGGTGAAAAATCTGTTCTTGGAGGTGTTGAGGCCTTGAGAGCTTGAGGAAAAGTGGTTTGGAAGTGCTCCGGTTGAGCTTGGGAAATCGGCTAAGGTATGGTCTCGGTTTCTCGTATCTAATATGTAATGTGGTAGGAAATACTTAGGCTAGAGGCCCTAAGATAGGCATTGAATTGTTGTTGTTGGATGGTTGAGATATATGATGTGGTCATATATGTGATGATGATTATTGATGCCTTGATGGTATGATGTTTGAGAAATATGCATGTTGTGATATATGCTTGATGATTGATTATGGTTGAATTGTGGGTGAAACTATGTTGATGGTGAGTATGATATTGATTATGTACAATGATGGTTAATTGGAATTGGTGTTGTTGAAAATTGGCATGAGGAAGAGTATATGATATGTCAATGTGTTTGAGTTTGAGCCACTTGGGTGAAGTGGGTTAAAATGATGGGATAGTGATTTTGGTGAATTGTAGTAAAGTATCAATGTGTGAGTTGAGGAGACTTGATGTTGAATTTGATATATTTTGATTGATTTCAAAGAAAATGGATGAAATTGGCATGTTTTGATTGATTTTGAAAAGAGTTGAAAATGGCTTGTTTTGAAAATGGCACTTTGTGGTTTTTATGAAAAATATGGTTTTTAGGCATAATTTGGTGGGACATAACTTGGACTACGGATCTCCATTTTGTGCCAAATCTGTATAAAAATGAAATTGGATCCGGGATGTCCATGTCGTTCGAAGAATGGGTGAAAAACGATTTAAAATGAGAAAGTTATGTCCGTTGGAAGATTGGGGGTTGAATCTGTGAATTCTGTAGCTTTTAACTTAGAAAAATTTTAGCAGAATGGCCCCTCGCGCGTAGGCGCACTTGGCGCGTACGCGCCGTTCTTCCAGAAAGCGCCATCCTCGCGTGCGCGTGATGTGCGCGGGCGCGCCGAATGTGCTGCACCCAATGCCCAACCATTTTCCAGAGAGTTGTGCCAGAACTGTGCCAGTTTTGTGCCTGGGGCACGAGAGCACCCACGCGTACGCGTGGTTGATGCGTGCGCATCGATTGGCTAATTTTCAATCCACGCATTAGCGTGCATGACGCATACGCGTTGATGAGTTTTTGTGGCCATCCACGCGTGCGCGTGGCCCTGTTTTCATCCCAAAGTTGATTTTTGAGTTTTAAAAGCCAAATCTCATACTTCTAAGCCTCTGATCTCACCACTTATGTCTTAAATCATTATGATATGCCTAGCTATTAGAAAAGAAGCTAGGGGATGTGGTAACTTGCGAGTGAAGCAAGGGAAAAATGAATGATCAATGAGGATCAAAGATGATTATGTGAGAGGCGGAGGATGGCGGTGGAAGTGCTTGTTATGCCAAGGGCCGAAAGGCCATAATTGTTAATGAAATGGCTAGTTTTGGATTTAACCGTGAGCCAAATGGCTGGTTATGGATTTAACCATGAGCCAAATGGCTGGTTATGGATTTAACCGTGAGCCGGATGACTAGATTATTGCCGTGTTACGGCGGAGCCATGATTATGGCTAAGTATAAATGCATATATGCTGTTGAATGGATTGTGAATGTTGCACTTCCACTGTTGGAGATGAGAGTTTCCCTGGAAGGAAGCAGTGGCTAGCCACGACGTGCTCCAGGTTGAGACTCGAAACTCTTTTGACCCTATGTCGTAAGGGTGGCCGGGCACTGTGAAAGCCCCGGATGAGCTTGCCCCCGTAAATATTCACCAGTGAAGGTGATGGATATGGATCATGATTATGATCAAGTTTATGATGAGTATAACTCGAGTTGGGGATGCTGACAGAGGGACAGTCCAATGGTTAGCTACCAGGACTTGTCGGGTTTGCTCTATAACCGACAGATGATATCATCAGCCACTAGGGACAGGCATTCATCATATGCATACTATATGAATTGTTTGAGATTGCCTATTTGACTTCATATTACTTGCTAATTGTCTAAATGCCTTATTTGTTCCTATTTGTAAATTCCTTGTTTGATATAACTGTGTTTGCTACATTATACTTCTGCTGGTGGTTGGGAGGTCTGAAGAAATTGGAAAGGGAAGTATTATTTAGATTGAAGAATCTTTAGTCAGATGCCCTTTTATGGTTTAGCTTGTTTATAAGCTTTGAATTATCTGGAGGAAGTTCTAGGATTGCCTTTGGCTTTCCTCTATTATTATGTATTATATATGTGGAAGTTGTTACCATGCTGGGGACCTCTAGTTCTCACCCATGCGGATTTTGTGGTTTTCAGATGCAGGACGTGAGGTTTCTCGCTGAGGCCTGCTGGAGACTTCTGGATTAGCGAAGATCCTTTGTTCTCGGGACTCTGTTCTAGTTTATATGTTTTGCTTGGATACTTTTATTTCCATTAAATAATACAAACTGTGATGACTCCTCTTATGGGAGATTTTGGAGAATAGGTTTTATGTTTTTGTGTCCCTTTGGGTTTCCTCTGGGGTTTTTCTTATTTCATCATATGTATATATTGCTATGCTCGGACCGGTTATCTTCGCGGCCGGATTTTGAGTCTTGATATTCCTGTTTTGACACTCCTTTGTATATATATAATCTCGCGTTGGTTTATCCTTGTTCGTTACGTTATCGATCGGAGTGTTGCGCTTTCGAGTTGCGATTTTTTTTACCCCTTTTTCTACAAAGGCTTCTAGTTATAATCGTTCATTCATACTACTATACTTATTAAATTTTTATTTTAGAGGTTGTAATACCTTGCCATCACTGAATTATGACTTAAGCATAAGACTCTGTATGGTAGGGTGTTACATTATGGTATCAGAGCAGTTCGTTCCTGTAGAGCCTGAGGGATGGACTGACTATGCTTCTGTGCATTCTCTGTATGTGTGTTATGTGCTATTAGTATATATGCTTGATATAATTGGCATAAACGTTCATGAGCATGCATTTGGGACTTTGAAGCACTAGACTTCCGATATTGAGACTGATCAACTTAATATCGATTGTTGGGTGTGTATAGGAACCAGATGGCGCCTCGTGGATGCGGTAGAGGTTGTGTGAGAGGTCGTATGAATGCTCGTGCGCCAGAGAATAACCCTAATGACCCGGTGAACTTCATGACTGCGTTGGAGAATATGGCTGCTGCTATGCAAGCCACTGCTGAGGCTCTTGGTCAACAGATGAACAACCATGGTAATGATGGAGGTGGAGTTCAGGGCCCGATGACACTGGCAAACTTTTTGAAATTTAATCCACCTAAGTTCAAGGGAACTGCTAGCCCGACTGAGGCTGATACATGGTTTCAGGCTATAGAGCGAGCACTACAAGCACAAGTGGTACCTGAAGGACAGCGTGTCGAGTTTGCTACCTATATGCTCACTGGTGAAGCGTCGCATTGGTGGCAAGGTATCCGACATCTTCTGCAGTAGGGTGATGACTATATCACCTGGAATGTCTTCCAAGAGGAGTTCTATAAGAAGTACTTTCCGACTTCTGCCAGGACGACTAAGGAACTTGAGTTACTACAGCTGAAGCAGGGTACCATGTCCGTATCTGAGTATACTGACAAGTTTAAAGAGCTGTTCAGGTTCTCTTGCATGTGTCAAGGGACTCCGGTGGAATATGAGGAATGGAAGTGTGTTAAGTATGAAGGAGGACTCTGGAATGATATCTTCATCTCAGTGGGACCAATGGAGATTAGGACTTTCTCCGAGTTGGTAAACAAGTGTAGGGTTGCTGAAGAGTGTGTAAAAAGGGCAACCGTTGAGAAAGGAAGTCACAAAGGATCATTTCCACAGAACTGAGGGAAGAGCTTTGCACCTAGAGGTCCGCCTTTCAAGAGGAAAAGCTCTTTCATGAGGCCTAACAACAACAACTCCCAAGGAAATAAGTTTGGGAAGCAGCCTCAGAATGATCAAGCTTGTACTAGATGTGGGAGTCACCATCCGGGAGCACCATGCAAGGCTGGATGGGGTTTGTGCTACCATTGTGGAAAAGCAGGGCATAAAGCCGCAAGTTGTCCGGAGAAGCAGAAACAAGGTGCTGGAAAGGCACAACAGACTGGTCCGGTGTTCACCACCTCAGTTATAGGTGCCGAGGGATCTAAGACATTTATTCGAGGTAACTGTGAAATGGTTGGTCAAACTTTAAATGCTTTATTTGATTCGGGAGCATCACATTCATTCATTGCATTTGAGAAAGCCCATGAGTTAGGATTGAAGATTGTAACTTTAGGTTATGACCTAAAAGTGTACAATGCTACCCATGAAGCCATGGTAACTAGGCTAGGATGCCCGAAAGTTTCCTTTAGGTTCAAGCAGCGCGATTTTGTTCATAATTTAGTCTGCTTGCCGATGATCGGTCTTGATCTTATCTTGGGATTGGACTGGTTATCTAAGAACCATGTTCTACTTGATTGTTCTACAAAGTTGGTGTACTTTATGCTGAAAGATACAGAAGGGCCGGTCGTGGTGAATAATTATTACTTGAATTTGATGATGGTGAACTGTTCCAGAATCAAATGTCAGGGTATCCTATTGTTAACCACGGGCGTTTCGGGTGATGATCAAAGGTTGGAATAGATTCCGGTTATATGTGAGTTTTCGGAAGTGTTTCCTGATGATATTGACGAGTTTCCACCTAACCGAGAGGTTGAGTTTGCTATTGAGTTGGTGTCCAGGGCGGGACCAATCTCAAGTGCTCCTTATAGGATGTCACCATTAGAGATGGATGAGCTAAAGTCTCAGTTAGAGGAATTATTGGGTAAGAATTTTATCCGACCAAGTGTCTCTCCGTGGGGTGCTCCAGTGTTACTGGTAAGGAAGAAGGATGGGAGTATGCGGCTCTGTGTGGATTACAGGCAGCTAAACAAGGTCACAATAAAGAATAAGCCGAGAATTGATGATCTCATGGATCAGTTACAAGGAGCTGGAGTTTTCTCCAAGATTGATTTGCGATCTGGTTATCACCAGATAAGGGTGAGGGGTGAGGATATCCCTAAGACCGCTTTTAGGACTCGTTATGGTCATTACAAGTACACTGTAATGTCTTTTGGATTGACGAATGCTCCTGCAGTGTTTATGGATTACATGAATAGAGTTTTCCGTCCGTTTCTGGATAAATTCGTTGTTGTCTTCATTGATGACATACTAATTTATTCCAAGACTGAAGAAGAGCATGCGGAACACTTGAGGACCGTGTTACAGATTCTAAAGGAGAAGAAACTCTATGCGAAACTATCTAAGTGTGAGTTCTGGAAGAGTGAGGTGAAGTTTTTGGGGCATGTAGTGAGTAAACAGGGGATAGCCATAGATCCAACTAAGGTGGAGGCTGTGATGGATTGGAAGCAACCAACCACCGTAACGGAGATAAGGAGTTTTCTGGGCTTAGCTGGCTATTACCGGAGGTTTATCAAGGGCTTTTCACAGATAGCTTTGCCAATGACAAAGTTAACCCGCAAAGACACTCCGTTTGTTTGGACCCCTGAGTGCGAGGAGAGCTTTCAGACATTGAAGAAAAAGTTGTCCATTGCACTTGTGTTAGTGTTACATGAGCCGAACGAGCCATTTGAGGTGTACTGTGATACCTCATTAAAGGGTCTAGGGTGCGTGCTGATGCAGCATCATAATATGGTGGCGTATGCCTCACGACAGTTGAGACCGCATGAAGTTAATTATCCTACGCATGATTTGGAGCTTGCTGCGGTCGTGTTTGCGCTAAAGGTGTGGAGGCACTACCTCTATGGGGTTAAGTTCCAAGTTTTCTCTGATCATAAGAGCTTGAAGTACCTCTTTGATCAGAAAGAGCTTAATATGAGGCAGAGGAGGTGGATGGAATTGTTGAAGGACTACGACTTTGAGTTGAATTACCATCCGGGAAAGGCGAATGTAGCGGCGGATGCGTTAAGTCGGAAGTCGTTATATGCGGCTTGGATGATGCTTCAAGAGGAGAAGTTACTCAAGGGATTCGAAAGTCTAAAAATTGGTGCTCGAGAAGTATCCGGAACTTTGTGTTTGAGCCAATTAGAAATCTCAAGTGACTTTAAGTCCGAACTCCTAAAGGCTCATCAAAATGATGAAGCGTTATGGAAGGTGTTACCGGCTATTGAGCAAGAGAAACAGTGGAGAGTGTCGGAAGAAAAAGATGGGTTATAGAGGTTCAAGGGTAGGATCATTGTGCCGGATGTTGGCACTTTGAGGCAGGATATCTTAAAGGAGGCACACAAAAGCGGATTCTCCATTCACCTGGGAAGTACTAAGATGTACCATGATTTAAAGGCGATGTTTTGGTGGCCGTGTATGAAGAATGATGTGGCAGAATATGTATCAAAGTGCCTAACTTGTCAAAAGGTAAAGATTGAACATCAAAGACCTTCCGGGATGTTACAACCTTTAGAGATTCCACAATGGAAGTGGGAAAGTATTGCAATGGACTTTGTGTCAGGATTGCCAAGGACTAGGGCTGGTTTTGATGCTATCTGGGTAATTGTGGACCGACTGACGAAGTCAGCTCACTTTTTACCCATTCGGATGACTTACACCCTTGAGGAGCTAGCACGGTTATACATAAAGGAGATTGTGAGACTTCATGGTGTACCTGCTACTCTAGAGAATATGTTGAGAGCTTGTGTTTTGGACCAACTAGCGAGTTGGGATCGGTATATGCCATTAGTGGAGTTTGCATACAATAATAGTTATCATGCGAGCATTAGAATGGCTCCGTATGAGGCATTGTATGGGAGGAAATGTCAATCTCCGCTATGTTGGTATGAAGCTGGAGAGAAAAGCTTGTTGGGGCCGAAAATGGTAGCTGAGACCACTGAACAAGTCAAGAAAATCCGAGATAGGATGCTTACAGCGCAGAGTCGTCAAAAGAGTTATGCCGATCAGAGGCGAAAGCCCTTAGAATTTGAGGAAGGAGACTATGTTTTCCTTAAGGTTACTCCGACTACGGGAGTAGGTAGGGCGATTAAAATAAAGAAGTTGAATCCTCGATACATTGGTCCATTTCAAATCCTGGAGAGGGTTGGACCGGTGGCATATCGGATGGCTCTACCACCTCATCTTTTGAACCTGCACGACGTGTTTCACATGTCGCAGCTTCGGAAGTACACTCCTGATGCTAGCCATGTGTTAGAACCAGAATCGGTTCAGTTAAGAGAAGATTTGACGCTTCCAGTGGCTCCAGTCAGAATTGATGATACTAGTATCAAACAGTTGCGTGAAAAAGAGGTTTCATTAGTCAAAGTGGCAGGGAGTCAAGGTGGTGTTGAGGAACACACTTGGGAACTTGAGTCGGAGATGCGAACGGATTATCCGCACTTATTCTCAGGTATTTACATTTGAATTTTGTGGGCAAAATTCCCAATTAGGTGGGTAGAATGTAAGACCCGGTTAATTAACGGCTAATTAACCCATAAATGAGAATTTATTCTAGAAAGCCCAAAATTTGATTTTTATGGCTTAATATGATAGAGGAGATTGAGACGAGAATTTCGGTACCAATTTTATAGAATTCGGACCAAGATTGGACCGAACGGGCCAAACCGGGCCAACCGGACCCAAAGTGGGCCCTTGGCCCAACATAACTAAACCAAAACCCTAGTTTTCAACACTTTCTCTCCTCATTTGAGACACTAAACACGCTGAAATGGAGGTCATGGAGGGAAGAACACTCTCTCAAGTTCATTCTCTCACTTGATCTTCAAACTACCATAACTTTTGATTTAGAGCTCTGATTGCCGCACCGTTTGCGGCCACGCGTTCACCACGGAGAGCTCTACCAAATCCAAGTGTGTGGGTATGATGATTATGGCTTAGGTTATGTATGTGTGAATGTTGGAGCTTGATTGGTGATATTGAAAAGCTTGAAAAGGGGTTTGGTGGTGAAAAATCTATTCTTGGAGGTGTTGAGGCCTTGAGAGCTTGAGGAAAAGTGGTTTGGAAGTGCTCCGGTTGACCTTGGGAAGTCGGCTAAGGTATGGTCTCGGTTTCTCGTATCTAATATGTAATGTGGTAGGAAATACTTAGGCTAGAGGCCCTAAGATAGGCATTGAATTATTGATGTTGTTGGATGGTTGAGATATATGATGTGGTCATATATGTGATGATGATTATTGATGCCTTGATGGTATGATGTATGAGAAATATGCATGTTGTGATATATGCTTGATGCTTGATTATGGTTGAATTGTGGGTGAAACCATGTTGATGGTGAGTATGATATTGATTATGTACAATGATGGTTAATTGGAATTGGTGTTGTTGAAAATTGGCATGAGGAAGAGTATATGATATGTCAATGTGTTTGAGTTTGAGCCACTTG
>NC_029775.3:109016694-109029279 GCF_000817695.3 Arachis duranensis
TTTGATTGATTTCAAAGAAAAGGGATGAAATTGGCATGTTTTGATTGATTTTGAAAAGAGTTGAAAATGGCTTGTTTTGAAAATGGCACTTTGTGGTTTTTATGAAAAACATGGTTTTTGGGCATACTTTGGTGGGACATAACCTGGACTACGGATCTCCAGTTTGTGCCAAATCTGTTTAAAAATGAAATTAGATCCGGGATGTCCATGCCGTTCGAAGAACGGGTGAAAAACGATTTAAAATGAGAAAGTTATGTCCGTTGGAAGATTAGGGGTTGAATCTGTGAATTCTACAGCTTTTAACTTAGAAAGTTTTTTAGCAGAATGACCCCCCGCGCGTAGGCGCACTTGGCGCGTACGCGCCGTTCTTCCAGAAAACGCTATCCACGCGTGCGCGTGATGTGCGCGGACGCGACGAATGTGCTGCACCCAATGTCCAGCCATTTTCCAGAGAGTTGTGTCAGAACTGTGCCAGTTTTGTGCCTGGGGCACGAGAGCACCCACGCGTACGCGTGGTTGACACTTGCGCATCGATTGGCTAATTTTCAATCCACGCGTTAGCGTGCATGACGCATACGCGTTGATGAGTTTTTGTGGCCATCCACGCGTGCGCGTAGAGTGTGTGTACGCGTGGCCCTGTTTTCATCCCAAAGTTGATTTTTGAGTTTTAAAAGCCAAATCTCATACTTCTAAGCCTCCGATCTTACCACTTATGTCTTAAATCATTATGATATGCCTAGCTATTAGAAAAGGAGCTAGGGAATGTGGTAACTTGCGAGTGAAGCAAGGGAAAAATGAATGATCAATGAGGATCAAAGATGATTATGTGAGAGGCAGAGGATGGCAGTGGAAGTGCTTGTTATGCCAAGGGCCGAAAGGCCGTAATTGTTAATGAAATGGCTGGTTATGGATTTAACCGTGAGCCGAATGGCTTGTTATGGATTTAACCGTGAGTCGAATGGCTGGTTATGGATTTAAGTGTGAGCCGGATGGCTAGATTATTGTCGTGTTACGGCGGAGCCATGATTATGGCTAAGTATAAATGCATATATGCTGTTGAATGGATTGTGAATGTTGCACTTCCACTGTTGGAGATGAGAGTTTTCCTGGAAGGAAGCAGTGGCTAGCCACCACGTGCTCCAGGTTGAGACTTGAAACTCTTTTGACCCTATGTCGTAAGGGTGGCCGGGCACTGTGAAAGCCCCCGGATGAGCTCGCCCCCGTAAATATTCACCAGTGAAGGTGATGGATATGGATCATGATTTTGATCAAGTTTATGATGAGTATAACTCGAGTTGGGGATGCGCAACAGAGGGACAGTCCAATGGTTAGCTACCAGGACTTGTCGGGTTGGCTCTATAACCGACAGATGATATCATCAGCCACTAGGGACAGGCATTCATCATATGCATACTATATGAATTGTTTGAGATTGCCTATTTGACTGTATATTACTTGCTAATTGTCTAAATGCCTTATTTGTTCCTATTTGTAAATTCGTTGTTTGATATAACTGTGTTTGTTACATTATACTTTTACTGGTGGTTGGGAGGTCTGAAGGAATTGGAAAGGAAAGTATTATTTAGACTGAAGAATCTTTAGTCAGATGCCCTTTTATGGTTTAGCTTGTTTATAAGCTTTGAATTATCTGGAGGAAGTTCTAGGATTGCCTTTGGCTTTCCTTTATTATTATGTATTATATATGTGAAAGCTGTTACCATGCTGGGGACCTCTGGTTCTCACCCATGCGAATTTTGTGGTTTTCAAATGCAGGACGTGAGGTTTCTCGCTGAGGCCTGCTGGAGACTTCTGGATTAGCGAAGATCCTTTGTTCTCGGGACTATGTTCTAGTTTATATGTTTTGCTTGGATACTTTTGTCTCCATTAAATAATACAAACTGTGATGACTCCTCTTATGGGAGATTTTGGAGAATAGGTTTTATGTTTTTGTGTCCCTTTGGGGTTTTCCTTATTTTATCATATGTATATATTGCTATGCTCGGACCGGTTATATTTGCGGCCGGATTTTGAGTCTTGATATTCCTGTTTTGACACTCATTTGTATATATATAATCTCGCGTTGGTTTATCCTTGTTCGTTACGTTATCGATCGGAGTGTTGCGCTTTCGAGTTGCGATTTTTGTTTACCCCTTTTTCTACAAAGGCTCCTAGTTATAATCGTTCATTCATACTACTATACTTATTAAATTTTTATTTTAGAGGTCGTAATACCTTGCCATCTCTGAATTATGACTTAAGCATAAGACTCTGTATGGTAAGGTGTTACATCTTACAATAATTATGTCTTATTCATTAGATACTAATTGTAATATAATTATAATAAAGATATTTTTCTAAAATAAATTTAGAAAAGATTGTAATTTTTTAAATTAACTATTTTTTTCTTAGTTATACTAAGAGCAAATAAAAATAGAAATAAAAATAACTTAAAATCAAAAATGGAAAGAAACTTCATATTCAAAAATTTAAAAATAACATATTAAAGAAGAATAGTCGTAATATCTAAATTGAGGCAACAATTTAAATTTAAATTAATATAAAACTAGTTTAATCAAATACGATATTAGAACTGAATTACTTAAATAATATTTAATCTATTCTAGTGCTTAGACACGTATAAATTAGAGTCATTCTCATAACGACAATCAACTGAAATTGCATCATAAGTTCAAATATTTAGAATTCTTGCAAATTCAGACAATCTCCTTGTTAAATAAGCTTCATTATCTGCTATTCATGCAATACGAAAATGTATAGAATTGTCACATCGAAAAACTAAACTGACCTTTATTCCTCTCAATGGCATTGCATTGATGTAAAAGCTGGCAGGTAATTTCTGAAAAAAATCACAATATGTTATAATTATTTTAATTACGAAAAGCTGAAAATAAGAAAACTTGAATATATTACTAATGATTGAAATTGCATCTTTGAATTTGACACAAATTCACCAAAATTGATCTTAAATTGAGAAAATTCAATCTCATTATATGCTCCACTTCTGTAACGCCCTACCACATAGAGCTTTATGTTTAAGCCATAAAATAGAGGTGATGTGGTATTACGACCTCTAAAATAAAAAGTGTACATATAATAGCATAAAGAATATAATAAACTAGGAGCCTTGAAGAACAGAAGAAATAAAAATCACAGAATAACAACGCAATGTTCAGAAAATGAGTTAACTTGCGTACAAAGAAAGCTATAGCTATGAAGCATAAGATAACAAAAGTAGGAATAGAGGGCCAAAGATACAAAATAACAAGCTCCTACTCAGCTCGCAAAGTCAAAGCTGGCCGGAGAATATATATACACACACACACACACATACACACATATATTTACATAAATAAAATCATGTCTCTCCATAAACCTCTAAGAGGGTCAAAAGGTTCAAGTCATGCGGAGAGGAAACTAAGTACATATATATACATAACTATACAACAAAATAACCTAATAACCACTTCGCTTCAGAAGTCCAGACACCTAACGAGATGCCTCTCAACCTGTATCTGAAAAATAACAACATAGTATGAGATGAGAATCAAAGGTTTTCAGCATGGTAAAGGTGCCACACATATAAGATATAAGGTCCTAGGAATGCCCGAGGTAATCCTAGATCGCCAACACCTAGATCATAAAGCTTAAAGTATTAAACAGAAGTCATAAATGGTGGTTTTCTAAGAGTAACTTAACTTAATCTTGAATTCAGTCTTACTGCCTTTCCTCCATATCTCCATCTCCGACAACATATCACAGACAAATAAAAAGATAAAGGCAAAAACAAGAAGGTTACAAGTACTGCAGGTAGCAAATATACATTTAACATAGCAAATACACTTAGGCACACCCAGTTAATGTACAAACAGGTAATTCAAGTAATATGTACATGATGCATGCCTGTCCTATGGCTGATGAGTCTCATCTGTCGATTATCAAGCCAACCCGATAAGTCTGGTTTGCTAAACCTTTGGACTGTCCCTCAACGAGTATCCCCAAGAGTCTATGCATAGCTTTTTCTCAAATAATCAATATTGCTCAATGGGGGTAACATTCCCAGGAATTTATAAGTGCCCGGTCACCCTTACGTCATAGGGTCAATAGAGTATTGAGTTTTCGACTTGGTACACGTGGTGGCAAGCCATAGAACTTTACCCAGGAAATCTTATATCTCAGATCATTTAATTAATCAAGCTAAGTATTATACATAATCATTCATAACATTCATATTCAATTCATCACTTTTTTAGCTTTACTTCACCTCCAATTTATCCCCACTTCCTAACTTCATTTGATTATCAGGTTTAATACTATTGTATGACTAAAGGAATGAAAATAGAGGTTTCGAAGTTTGAAATAGGGTTTAAAACTCAGAAAACCATGTTTGCTGGAATAGGGGCCACGCATACGCGTGGGAGTATAAAAAGGGAGCTCTCACGTGCATCCCATTGTCATGCGTACATGTAGGTGAATACTTCATGTCATGCATACGCGTTGGCCATGTGTACGCGTGGACATGATTGCTAGTTCATTACGCGTACGCATAGTAAAAAATTCCATGCCACTCGTACGCGTGGGCGTACATTTTTTCCAAAAATCTGATTCAGTAGAAAACTGCAGAATTACCTATTCCAAACTAAAACTTCTGTCGAGAATAACTTAATCATTTTAAATCATTTTTCATTCATTCTTCGAATGGCATAAACTTCACGGACCCAATTTTTTATCAAAATAAGTTTGAAACCGTTTGGGGGTTTGGAGGCTAAGTTATAGCTCGTCGAAGTTCGGCCCAAAACCAAAATTTCACAAACTTCCTAAACCTCATTTCATTCCAAAAATCTCATTCCTTTCATTACCAAACCTACAATTGTCAACATGGTATATCCTTTCTTATTGTCAAAATAACCACCATAATAATTCATACCTCAAATCAACTATAATATACATACCCTCCCCAAAATCCATCAACCAAAGCCATAGCTCACAAGTCCTAAATTCATATATTTATATCTTCAAATCACTAAACAACAATCCATCAAGCATCATCAACCAGCCACAAAGCATCAAACCAAAGCATACTTCTTAACAAGATGCTAAGGAATAAATACATGCACATACATTCCAACATATTCTATGGTCATCTAGCTTAAGTTTTCACTAAACATTATATATTAATCGAAAGAAACCTAAATCATACCTTGGCCAATTTTTTGCGTATTGCCCAAGGAAACTTACTAAAATAAACACAGCCTCCAAAAGTTCAATAAAACAGCTTCCTCTAAGTTCCAATATCCACAATTTCAAGCTCCAACTATTTATTCACAACCTAATACACATTTATAACACATATATACCCAATTTAATATCCAAAGCACAAATTTAGAATATCAAATAGAATTTATGGTATCCTCACCTTACCCAAGCTTCGTATAAGAAAGAGTGAATGTTTTCTTCAAGCTAATTAGATCCTAAAACATCAAAAAGCGAAAAAAATTCAACACCACTACCTAATTTTTGAAAATTGGGGGAAGAATAGGCTGAGAGTGAATAAGTGAATTACCTATGAAATTATTCCAGTAGAAACGTAGAGCTCGACGTGGTGGTCGTATGGCTGCAAACGGTGCAACGATCAGAGTTCGGACGGAGGAGATATGATGATTTGAAATCAATGTAAGGGTTAGGGAAAGTTTCTCTTCTCCTCTCCCCTATTGTGTTTCAGCGCTGCTTCTGCTGAATTGAAGAAGAAGAGAGGCTTGGGTTCACTTAAGTGATGGGCCGAGCCCATGGGCCTGGTTTAATCAGTTCGGCCTATTCGGTCCAATCTTGGGCCGAATTCTTTGAAATTAGTGTTCAAATTCTTGTTTAGATGAGCTCTATCCTAATTTAATATAATATTTACATTTCTCATTTTCTTTATTAAAAATTAATTTATTGACTAATTATTTACTAATTTAACGGGGTTTACAACTTCGAAGATTTTCGAGTAGACGTAGAAAGCATGGAGGGGTTGTAAGTATAGTTTCTAAACCAACAAAGAATCCTTTCATACAAAAGTTTGGTTGTCACAAGTAACAAAACACAATAAAAGTTATAACTGAAGTATTTAAACCTCGGATCATCTCTCAAGGAATTGCAGGGAAGTATGATTTATTATTGGTTATGGAAAAAGGTATACTTTTGGGTTTTTGAAATAGGGAACAAGGAAATGTAAAATAACAAGTGATTAAAATAATAACTAATAAAGCTCTTGGCAGGTTTTGAGAACTGGAAATCCTATCCTAGTTATCCTTATCACTGATGATGAGAACAGTTCACTGCTCCCACTTAGTTAACCCTTACTAAATAAAGGAAAGTCAAGTGGACTAATTAATTTGATTCCTCAAGTCCTAGTCAACTCATAAGGAAAGACTAGCTTTAGAGGGATCCAAACCAATAAGCAAATTCTAATTATCAATCACAAAGGAGTTTGATAACTCAAGTGTCACCAATTACTCAACCGTAGCCAAGAGGGGAAAAATCTAAATTATTTATATCATAAATAGAATAAAACAATCATAAATCTGAAATACCTCAAATTGCATTAAATAGAATATCAAATCTAACATGAAGAGTTCATAAATTAAAATAATGGAATAAATAAAAATAGAATAGAAACTAAATTTAAAGAACATTGAACCTGGAATTGAGAAGAAATAGCCTAAAACTAATAGAAATCCTAATCCTAAAACCTAAGAGAGAGGAGAGAGCCTCTCTCTCTAGAAAAACTACATCTAAAACTAAAATTGTGAATAATGAGTGTTATGTCAATGTTGTTGTTTGAATGGATGCATTCCCCCACTTTACAGCCTCTAATCTGTGTTTTCTGGGCTTGGATTTGGGCAGAAAAGGAGTCCAAAAATCACTGAGAATATTTTTTGCAACTTTCTGCACGTGGCGTCCGTCACGCGTGCGCGTGGGTCACACGTGCGCGCCATTTGGAAGTTTTTCTCGTCACACGTACGCGTCAGTCACGCGTACGCGTCGCTTGTGCTTTGCGCTAGGCATGCATCCGCGTCGTCCATGCGTGCGCATCGCTGCCATTTCCTTCAAAACTTTATTTTCGCGTGTTCCTTCCACTTTTGCATGTTTCCTTTCTATTCTCTAAGCCATTTCTGCCCTATAAGGCCTGAAAATACTCAATACACAGATCACGGCATCGAATGGTAATAAAGGATAATTAAAATTAATAATTTTATGGTCTAGGAAACATGTTTTCACATATATTAAGGAATAAGGAAGGAATTGTAAAATCATACAATTTATATGAATAAGTGAGCAAAGACTTAATAAAAACCACTCAATTAAGCACAATATAAATCATAAAATAGTGGTTTATCAACCTTCCCACACTTAAACATTAGCATGTTCTCATGCTAAGCTCAAGAGAAGCTATAAAGGAGTGAAGAGGAATGGTAAAATGTATGAAATGCAACCTATATGTGAATGCAACTATATGCTAAGATGTTTTTATCTAATTGGTTAAAAGTAAACAAGTTCTCCAAGACAAACATAGATCGAATTTCACTAATTCAAATCATATAGTAAAGACAAGTAAACTTGTAAGAAGACAGCTTATGAAAGCAGGAAACATAGAATCAAGCATTGAACCCTCACTAGTAGTGTATATGCACTTTAATCTCTCAAGTGTCTAGGGTTAATTCACTCTACTCTCCTCTAATCATGCTTTCTAAACTTTGCTCTTTATCTAACCAATCAACAAATATCTAATGTACCAATGCAAACATCATGAGGTCTTTTCAAGGTTGTAATAGGGCCAAGGTAAAGGTGAGGATATATATATGGTTAAGTGAGCTATAAATTGAATCCTTGATTAACCTAAGCTATCACCTAACATACATACACTCTATATAACTTCTAAAATTATGCCTAGCTACCCAAAATTCTCACTTTTGTATTATATACTCATGCATCACGCTTTCTTTTAATTTTTTTTTTATCACATATGCATTGATCTTTTTTTAACTTAACTTAGTATTGGGATAATTTTGTTCCCTTATTTAATTGCTTAATTACTTTGAAATTTTTTTATATTATTTTTTTAATTAAAAATAAACATAACATTATCAATGCACATGGATTTTTAATTTTTCTGGTCTTACATGAGTAGGTATCCAAATTCCCTTTATTTTATCATGACATATTCCTTTATTAACCCATGTTCCCACGATCTTCCCATACTCAATTGATACACAATCTCTAACTTAAGCTAACCAAAGATTCAATCGGGGTATTTAATTATTTTTCTGCTTAAGGTTAGTGATGTGGTAACATATAGAACAAATGGGATTTAAAAAGCTCAAAGTGGCTAACAAGGGTGATTTAAAAGGGTAGGCTATTTGGGATAAGTGAGCAAAAATAAATAATAGCCTCAATCATATGCATGTATATAATACATTAACTATTGGACATATAAGATGGAGCAAAATGAAGATTACAATCATAGAGAAGAAAACACACAAGAATAAAATTTTTATGGTTAAATAGTGTAACCATGTAATTAAGCTCAAATCTCACAGGTTGTGTGTTCTTTGCTTTTAACCATGTTCCAAATACAACTTCCAACAAGTTTAATAAAAAGATTTTAATTTAAATCAGTAAAATTTTTCAAAAATAGGGTCTTAAAAAGAAACTCATTACTTTAACCAAGAAATGGTAAAATATGCACAAAATCAAGAAAATATGCAATCAAACATGTAAATGCAACAATGAACTACTAAAGAAAATAAGACATTAGTGTTGGAAAGAAAATAACTAACCCACGGAGATCGGTATCGACTTCCCCATACTTAAAGATTGTACCGTCCTCGGTGCATGCTGAGATGTACAAGTGGATGGGTTGCTATACTGATGCTTTTCTCCAAAGATTGTGCAGATGGAACTTGTTTGTTGCCCATGAAAAGGTTTTCCGTTTCCCTTCCTCGGTGGCCATCTTGAAAGAAAAGGAAAAAGAAGAAAAGTAACCCAAGAATAAAGAGAAGAAAATAAATAAAGTATGGGTGGGTTAATGCCAAATAATGGGGGTCTCAATTACATGGTAGCTACAACATGCAAGTGAAAAAAAATAATAGAAGCACATGGCATACCAGTGGTGCAAAATTTGCAACAAAGGGGATGAGTGTGGGTAATGAGAGACAATATAAATTCATGTCAATACAAAAGGAACATAGGTATCATAAAAGATTGGCATTGATAGTTAAATAATGTCACCCAACAATGTAAAACAAGTCACTGAGCACCAAAATAATACCAAAAAAGATACAACAGTTGAATAAGAACATTTAACACCAATGGTAAAATAATAAATTTAGAAAAGAAAATAAAAATATACACAAAATTAAAATGCAATGAATGAAAGTATGCAGATAAATTAAGTAAAATAGAATGAAAGAGAAGAAGGATGAGAAGTTAAAGAGATGAAGTAAAAAAGAAAGAAGAAAGAAGAAAAGATAGAAGAAATTAGGATTAGAAAAGAAAAGATAAGATAAGTATACAAAGCTACGCAGGGCTTTGGGAGTGTTGCGCGTACGACGCGCACGCGTGGTCCACGCGTACACGTGGGTCGCACAAATGGGGAGATGACGCGTCGGCGTCGATCACGCGTACGCGTGACCAAGCTTGTGCTACTCGCGCGAGGGCATCGTGGTGCTCGCACAACTCTCTGTTTGTATTGGGGTGTGTGCCAAAATAGCATATGACACATGCGCATCATTGACGCGTATGCGTGAGTGGTCAGAATTTAAAAATGGCGCACACGCGTTAGGGATGCGTCCGCGTGGGTGAATTTGTGCCTTGGGCACAGTGCCTGCACCAGGCCAGCACAACTTTCGCCCTAACACCTCTTTACGCCGATTTTCCTAGGTCACGCGTGCGCGTCATTGACGTGTACGCGTGAAGTGCCAAATGTTCAAAATGACGCGCACGTGTGAGGGACGCGTGCATGTGGTGGTGCTTGTGTGATTGGCACACTTTTTTCATTGCTCCCACGCAACTTTCTGCCACTTCTCTTTTTTTTTTCAATCTGAATGCAAAATGCAAAATACAGATGACTATGCAAAAATTATGAATGAACACAAATAAAAATAAGAACAAAAAGGAAAGAATATACCATGGTGGGTTGTCTCCCACCTAGCACTTTTAGTTAAAGTCCTTAAGTTGGACATTTGGTGAGCTCCTTGTCATGGTGGCTTGTGCTTGAACTCATCTTGAAACTTCCACCATTGCTTGGACTTCCAATAAGCTCTATCAATACCAAGTAAATTCCTCAAGCTTTGATGGAGTTCTTCACAAGCTTTGAGCTCCCAAAATTGATCCTCATATATTCCCGGATCCCAAATCTTGTTTCTACACCCGTCTTCGAGTGGATCATCATGGTTCCATCCGGGTGGTAAGCAATCTGAATTCTCACTAAGGCATCCAAACAGCTTTCCAGACCCATTCATTTGAGCTCTACACCAATCCTTACACTTCAATTTGAAGCATGCACCCATATTGAACCTTGCAGGACAACTGATGCGGTATTTTACAACCACACTTACTAACCGGCAAGTGCACCGGGTCGTACCAAGTAATACCTTACGTGAGTAAGGGTCGATCCCACGAGGATTGATAGATCAAGCAACAATAGCGTTTGATAAGATTAGTTAGGCAAGAAAAAAGGATTTTGAGATATTCAAAAGATTTAAATTCGAACTCAGAATATAGAAAGGGTAGACAAATAAATAAGTTGGGAATAAAATATTGAGAAAACAGTTAAGGCCTCAGAGTTATCTAATTTCCGGATTAATTTTTATTACTAATTAATTTAATCATGCAAGATTTAATTTCATGGCAAACTATATGTGACTAGACCTTAATTCCTTAGACCTTCATAGTCTCCTCTAAAATTCATTAATTGCCAATTTCTTGGTCAATTAATTCCAATTAGAGGGTGATGATCAATTTCTAGTTTATATGCCAAAAGAATCTTAATTATCCACAAATAAGGGGATTATATGTCACGTATCCCATTAAATACAAACAATTAAAAATTCAGTATAATGTGTTTTCAAGCTGTTGTTCAAGTAAAGAGCTTTTCCAAGTTTTACAAGAACTCAATTAGAACATGGATCATACTTCCGTTCCACCCAATGTTCATAGAATAAAGAACGAAAACAATTATTGAAATATAAATCAAGACATGAATTAAATTAAAAAGATCAAACGAATCAATCCATGAAAATAGACAGAGCTCCTAACCTTAACAATGGAGAATTAGTTGCTCATGGTTCAGAGTAGAAAATAAGGATTGTGGTAAAATTGTATCGTGTCTAAATGTACAGAGTTCCTATTTATAACTAATCCTAATAAATCTAATTTATCTAAAATTAATAATAATATCTTTTCCTAAAAGATAAGATTTGAATTTAAATTCGAATTAATTAACAGATCTTCAGTTGATGTGTGGGGACCACTTGAATTGTCCATTCTACAGCTTCTAATCTGTGCTTTCTGGGCTGAAAACTGGGTCAAAATGCGGCCAAAAGTCCATGCCAGCGATTTCTGTAAAATCTGCAGATCGCGCACGTGACGCGACCGCGCCGTCCATGCGTTCGCGTCATCCAGCGTTTTTCCTTGCCACGCGTGCGATTCGCCTACGCGTTCGCGCCACTTGTGCAGATTCCAATCCACGCGAACGCGTCAGGCACGCGTTCGCGTCGCTGTGATTTTCTCAATTTCGTGCGAATGCCTGAGTCATGCGTCCGCGTCGCTTCTCGCTGGTCATCTCCTTAGTTTCTTCTCTTTCTCTACAGAAACTTCATCCAATCCATCTGAATGCTACCTAAAATAAATAAATTTGCACAAAACTCAAAATAGCATCCATAGTGGCTAAAATATGATTAATTCTTAATTAAACTCAGCAATTTAAGTGCAAATTCACTAGGAAAAGATAGACACAATGCTCACGCATCAACAACTCTTCCCACTGACCATCTCCCTCTTACTCTTAAAGCCACAAAGAGCTCTAAGTTGACCATCCGTTTCTATTAGCCTATATTCAAGTGGGAAAATAAAGGTTAAGCATAAGAATTTTACCCACTTGAATATTGTGTTGGACGGTAATGGCCTTGGGAGAGGTGTTTCTAATGAACTTGCAAGCTCCACTCCCTTGTGCTCTTCTTTGACAACTTCCATCTCTTTGCAAGCTTCTTTAATATCAACCTCTTCCTCTTGGGAGCTCTCTTCTACTTCAATCTCTTCTTCATTGCCCACCAAGGGCATGGGAGGTTGTGCTTCTTCTTCTTTAATCTCCATCTCTTGATCAATGATGAGCGGATATTTTATACGCTTTTTGGGGGTAATTTCATGTAGATTTTAGCATGTTTTAATTAGTTTTTAGTTAAATATTATTAGTTTTTAGGCAAAAATCATATTTCTGGACTTTGCTATGAGTTTGTGTGTTTTTCTGTGATTTCAGGTATTTTCTGGCTGAAATTGAGGGAGCTGAGCAAAAATCTGAGTTAGGCT
>NC_029775.3:109029994-109030279 GCF_000817695.3 Arachis duranensis
AGAAGGTGATGATCCGTGACACTCATCACCTTCCTCAATCTATGAACATGTGCCTGACAACCACCTCCGTTCTACATCAGATTGAATGAATATCTCTTAGATTCCTTAATCAGAATCTTCGTGGTATAAGCCGGATTGATGGCGGCATTCATGAGAATCCGGAAAGTCTAAACCTTGTCTATGCTATTCCGAGTAGGATTCTGGGATTAAATGACTGTGACGAGCTTCAAACTCCTGAAGGCTGGGCGTTAGTGACAGACGCAAAAGAATCAATGGATTCTATTC
>NC_029775.3:109030403-109032311 GCF_000817695.3 Arachis duranensis
TGACAACGGTGACACCCTACATAGAGCTTGCCATGGAGGGAACCATGCGTGTGGGAAGAGGACTTCAAGGAAAAGTAGAAATTCAAAGGACAACGCATCTCCAAAACTCCAACATATTTCTCATTATTGCACACCAAGTAACGATTTGATTCTCTCTTATTTTTCTAATAATTTTAAATACTTTGACTTCTTACAATTAAATCCAAATTACCTTATTGGCCTCCTGACTAAGATTAATAAAATAAACATTTATTGCTTCAAACCAATAATCTCCGTGGGATCAACCCTTACTCACGTAAGGTATTACTTGGACGACCCAGTGCACTTGCTGGTTAGTTGTGCGAATTACAAATTCGTGCACCAAGTTTTTGGCGCCGTTGCCGGGGATTGTTGAGTTTGAACAATTGAAGGCTTATTTTATTTCTTAGATTAGGAATAATTTATTTTTTGTTGTTATAGAGTTATCAAATCCTGATAGGATAGTTTCCTTTCAAAAATTTCTTTTCAAAAATATTATTTTTCTTTATTGATTGTTAATTTTTCGTAAGTCTAGTGTCTTGTTCTAAGTTTGGTGTCAATTGCATCTTTTATATTTTTCTCTAAAATTTTCGCATTAGTGTCTTTGTTCTTCCTTGATCTTCAAGTTGTTCTTGTTTATTTTCCTTGTTTGATCTTTAATTTTTCTTGTTCTGTGTCTTTTCTTGTTTTTCTTGTGCTTTTTCAAAACATTGGTTTTCAAAAATTTATTTTATCCATAAAAATAATACATCTTTAAAATCAACACTGAAGCTGCTGCCCAATTGCCTGGAGCTTTAGTAGTTGTTCTTGATAATTGGGTATACCCTTTGGAATCTTTTTCAAAAATAATTTTTCTTGGATTGAATCTTGTGCCAAACTCTAAGTTTGGTGTTTTCTTGTTAATTTTTCTTTAATTTTCGAAAATTTATCTTGTTTTTCTAAAAAATTTTAAGTTTGGTGTTCTTTCTTTTGTTCTTGGTGTTCTTGTGAATCTTCGAAGTGTTCTTGAGTCTTTCTTGTGTTTTAATCTTAAAATTTTTAAGTTTGGTGTTCCTTGGTGTTTTCCCTCCAAAATTTTCGAAAATAAGGAGCATTGGATTTAAAAATTTTAAGTCTTGTGTCTTTTGTGTGTTTTTCTCCTTCATCTTAAAATTCAAAATTCAAAAAAAAAATCTTTTTTTAACTAATTTTAAAACTACATTTTTGAAATTTTTTTTATATATAAAATTCAGATTTCAATTTCAAAATTTTTCGAAAAACTTTCACAAACTATTTTTAAAATTCTTTTTATATATTTCGTTTTTATTTATTCCACTTTTATAAAATAAATAATATCAACATACATATCATCTCCCTTGTTCCATTATGGAATTAAGTGGAAATGCACAGTCCAAGAGGACTCTGGGGTCATATGCTAACCCCTCTACTGCTTCATATGGGAGTAGTATCTGTATACCCTTCATTGGAGTTAGTAGCTTTGAGTTGAATCCTCAGCTCATTATCATGGTGCAGCAAAACTGCCAATATTCTGGTCTTCCACATGAAGAACCTACAGAGTTTCTGGCACAATTTCTGCAAATTGCTGACACAGTACATGATAAGGAAGTAGATCAGGATGTCTACAGATTATTACTGTTTCCATTTGCTGTAAAAGATCAAGCTAAGAGGTGGTTAAATAACCAGCCGAAGAACAGCATAAAAACATGGAAACAGCTGTCAGAAAAATTCCTGAATCACTATTTCCCTCCAAAACGGATGACACATCTAAGGCTAAGCATCCAAGGCTTTAAACAAGGAGATAATGAATCTCTTTATGATGCCTAGGAGAGATACAGAGAGATGCTAAGAAAATGCCCCTCTGAAATGTTTTCAGAATGGGTGCAATTAGAC
>NC_029775.3:109032520-109033881 GCF_000817695.3 Arachis duranensis
AATCCGGTGGATCAGGCTAATGAATTTAATCAGCAATTAGACTTTCTAACTCAGCAGCTAGCCAAATCCAAGGAAATATTACAGGAAACAAGAATGGCTAACAGGAATATGGAAGTGCAATTAAAGCAGACAGAAAAGCAACTGTCAAAACAAATAGCAGAAGAATGCCAAGCAGTTCAATTAAGAAGTGGGAAAACATTAAATACCTCACTTCAAAGCAGCAGGAAACCAAGAAATGAACAATTAGTTACTCAAAATCCCTCTGAGGACAGTCAGAGCCCAGAGAGGAATAAAGCTGGCGCTGAACACCCAGACCATGCTCATTTCTGGCGTTCAACGCCAGAAACAAGCATGAATCCGGCGTTGAACGCCCAAAGGGAACATGGTTCTGGCATTCAAACGCCAGTAACAAACAAGGAGGTGGCGTCTAACGCCACTCCAGCTTCCACCCCTGGCATTCAAATGCCAGTGGGGGATCAGTCACATACAAGTGCTGATGACAGCCCTTCTAAAAAGGCTTTCCAACCCACTCCTGTAGGTAATAAACCTGCAGCAATTAAGGTTGAGGAATACAAAGCCAAAATGCCTTATCCTCAAAAACTCCGCCAAGTGGAACAGGATAAGCAATTTGCCCGCTTTGCAGACTATCTCAGGACTCTTGAAATAAAGATTCCGTTTGCAGAAGCACTTGAGCAAATACCATCTTATGCTAAGTTCATGAAAGAGATCTTAAGTCATAAGAAGGATTGGAGGGAAACTGAAAAATTTTACCTCACTGAAGAATGCAGTGCAGTCATTCTGAAAAGCTTACCTGAGAAGCTTAAAGATCCTGGGAGCTTTATGATACCATGCACATTAGAGGGTACTTGTACCAAGCAAGCTTTATGTGATCTTGGGGCAAGTATCAATCTAATACCTGCATCTACTATCAGAAAGCTTGGTTTAACTGAAGAAATCAAACCAACCAGGATATGTCTTCAACTTGCTGATGGCTCCATTAAATACCCATCAGGCGTGATTGAAGACATGATTGTCAAGGTTGGGCCATTCGCCTTTCCTACTGATTTTGTGGTGCTGGAAATGGAGGAGCACAAGAGTGCAACTCTCATTCTAGGAAGACCTTTCCTAGCAACTGGCCGAACCCTCATTGACGTCCAAAAAGGGGAAGTAACCCTGAGAGTCAATGAGGAAGAGTTCAAGTTGAATGTTGTTAAAGCCATGCAACATCCAGACACCCCAAACGACTGTATGAGTGTTGATATTATTGACTCTCTGGTAAGAGAGGTCAATATGGCTGAGAGTCTCGAATCAGAGCTAGAGGACATTTTTAAAGATGTTCAGCCTGATTTGGAGGAATCAGA
>NC_029775.3:109035082-109035673 GCF_000817695.3 Arachis duranensis
AAGAATTACACAACCACAGAAAAAGAGCTACTTGCAGTGGTTTACGCCATTGACAAATTCAGATCCTATTTAGTAGGATCAAAAGTTATTGTGTACACTGATCATGCTGCTCTTAAATATCTACTCACAAAGCAGGATTCAAAACCCAGACTTATAAGATGGGTGTTGCTTCTGCAAGAGTTTGATATAGAAATAAGAGACAGAAAAGGGACAGAGAATCAAGTAGCAGATCACTTGTCCCGAATAGAACCATTGGAAGGGGCGTCCCTCCCTCTCACTGAGATCTCTGAAACCTTTCCGGATGAGCAACTGTTTGCCATCCAGGAAGTACCGTGGTTTGCAGACATTGCAAACTACAAGGCAGTGAGATTCATACCCAAAGAGTACAGTAGACAGCAATCAAAGAAGCTGATCACAGATGTAAAGTATTATCTTTGGGATGAGCCATATCTCTTTAAGAGATGTGCAGACGGAGTAATCCGTAGATGTGTGCCTAAAGAAGAAGCGCAAAAGATCCTTTAGCATTGCCATGGATCACAGTATGGAGGACATTTTGGAAGTGAGCGAACAGCCACAAGAGTCCTCCAAAGT
>NC_029775.3:109035839-109036199 GCF_000817695.3 Arachis duranensis
TGGCATACAGAACAGCATTCAAGACCCCTATAGGGACCTCTCCATACCAGCTTGTGTATGGAAAGGCATGTCACTTGCCAGTGGAACTGGAACACAAGGCCTACTGGGCAACCAGATTCCTAAACCTTGATGCCAAGTTAGCTGGAGAAAAACAATTGCTCCAGCTAAATGAGCTAGAGGAATTTAGACTCAATGCTTTCGAGAATGCAAAAATTTACAAGGAGAAAGCAAAAAGATGGCATGATAAGAAATTGTCATCCAGAGTCTTTGAGCCGGGGTAGAAAGTTTTGCTATTTAATTCTAGGCTCAAATTATTCCCTGGGAAATTAAAATCCCGGTGGAGAGGTCCATATGTAATTA
>NC_029775.3:109036444-109038070 GCF_000817695.3 Arachis duranensis
TCACAAAATTTAATTTTATTTGTTTTTTCTAATTGATTAAGTTTTACAGGTAGATGCCAGAGTATCTTCAAAAGGTGAAATAGCAATTGATTGAAGTCACAGAGTTACAGGGAAATTTGGAAGCTCACTGGTGTGAAAAAGCCAGTAAGAAACATTTTGGGCGTTGAACGCCCAAAAGAAGCACCCATTGGGCGTTCAACGCCAGTAAGGGTAGCCATCTGGGTGTTAAACGCCAGAAAGGAGCATCTCCTGGGCGTTGAACGCCAGAAAGAAGCACCTTCTGGGCGTTTAACGCCAGATTGTTAGCATCCTGGGCGTTCAAAAAAATGCCCAGTGACAAAGGACTTCCTGGCGTTCAACGCCAGAAAAAAGCATCAGCTGGGCGTTGAACGCCCAGGAGAAGCAGCATTTGGGCGTTAAACGCCCAAAACATGCATCGTTTGGGCGTTTAACGCCAGGATGGTGGGGAGGAGGTAAAATTCGTTTTTCTTTATAATTTTTCTAAATTTTTATGTTTCAATTCATGATTTCTTGCATAAACATGTTTCAAAATGTCATCCTTCAATTCCAAAATTTTTAATCCTAATTTCTAAAAACACTAATTTCTAAAATCCCTTTTTCAAAAATATCAAATATATCTTAATTCATAAACCCAAATCTTTTTTCAATCCAAATCTTTTTCAAATCTTTTTCAACTCATCATATCTTTTGGATTTCGAAATTGCCTCTCCCTCTATTCCTCTCTTGTCCTTTCTTTTGCTTGAGGACAAGCAAACCTCTAAGTTTGGTGTGAGTTGCCATGATCACTGAACTAAAACTCATCAAGATCATGGCACTTAAGGGAACAGGAAGAGCAAGGATGTGAACTTAAGGGAGCTGAAGCATCAAAAATTAATTCTTGAAGGCACCCTACAGACTAGAGGAACATCCACTTCCCAAAATACAGGTTGTTAAGTTCTAATTCTAGCTTTAACTCTGTGATAGTAATATTATAGGATTTTACCTTAGAAGTTATATAGGAGTAGTAGTAATTAGCATATCTATTTTGGTTTTATTTCCAATTAAGTTATAATTTATTTTTTCCATCATCATCAAACATGAATAAAATAGTAGATTTGTAGAATAAAGAGGCAATTTAATTTTTTCGAGTTCTTAATAAGGAAAATTCTAATTATTTATATGTGGTGGCAATACTTTTTGTCTTCTGAATGAATGCTTGAACAGTGCATATTTTTGATCTTGTTGTTTATGAATGTTAAAATTGTTGGCTCCTGAAAGAATGATGAACAAAGAGAAATGTTATTGATGATCTGAAAATCATGAAAGTCCAAGTGAAAAGCTTGAGACTGAGTGGTTAAAGTCGTGATCCAAAGCAAAAAGAGTGTGCTTAAGAGCTCTGGACACCTCTAACAGGGGACTCTAGCAAAGCTGAGTCACAATCTGAAAAGGTTCACCCAGTTATGTGTCTGTGGCATTTGTGTATCCGGTGGTAATACTGGAAAACAAAGTGCTTAGGGCCACGGCCAAGACTCATAAAAGTAGCTCTGTTCAAGAATCAACATACTTAACTAGGAAAATCAATAATACTATCTGACTTCTGAGTTCCTATGGATGCCAATCATTCTG
>NC_029775.3:109038206-109062427 GCF_000817695.3 Arachis duranensis
TCTGAGATATTATTGCTTCTTGATTTCTTTTTATCCTCTTTTATTCATCTAGTTGCTTGAGGACAAACAACAGTTTAAGTTTGGTGTTGTGATGAGCGGATATTTTATACGCTTTTTGGGAGTAATTTCATGTAGATTTTAGCATGTTTTAATTAGTTTTTAGTTAAATATTATTAGTTTTTAGGCAAAAATCATATTTCTGGACTTTGCCATGAGTTTTTGTGTTTTTCTGTGATTTCAGGTATTTTCTGGCTGAAATTGAGGGAGCTGAGCAAAAATCTGAGTTAGGCTGAAAAAGGACTGCTGATGCTGTTGGATCCTGACCTCCCTGCACTCGGAATGGATTTTCTGGAGCTACCGGAGTCCAATTGGCACGCTCTCAACGGCGTTGGAAAGTAGACATCCAGGGCTTTCCAGCAATATATAATAGTCCATACTTTTCGCGAAGATAGACGACGTAACTTGGCGTTGAACGCTAAGTACATGCTGCTGTCTAGAGTTAAACGCCAGAAACACGTCATGATCCGGAGTTGAACGCCCAAAACACGTCATAACTTGGAGTTCAACTCCAAGAAAGGCCTCAACTCGTGGATAGCTTTAGTCTCAACCCCAGCACACACCAAGTGGGCCCCAGAAATAGATTTCTGCACTATCTATCATAGTTTACTCATTTTCTGTAAACCTAGGTTATTAGTTTACTATTTAAACAACTTTTAGAGACTTAATCAGATCTGAATTTTATACACTTTGACGGCATGAGTCTCTAAACTCCATTGTTAGGGGTGAGGAGCTCTGCAGCATCTCGATGATTTAATACAATTTCTTTGTTTTCCATTCAAACACGCTTGTTCTTATCTAAGATGTTCCTTCGCGCTTAATTATGGAGGAGGTGATGATCCGTGACACTCATCACCTTCCTCAATCCATGAACATGTGCCTGACAACCACCTCCGTTCTACATCAGATTGAATGAATATCTCTTAGATTCCCCAACAGAATCTTCGTGGTATAAGCCGGATTGATGGCGGCATTCATGAGAATCCGGAAAGTCTAAACCTTGTCTGTGGTATTCCGAGTAGGATTCCGGCATCTCCAAAACTCCAACATATTTCTCATTATTGCACACCAAGTAACGATTTGATTCTCTCTTATTTTTCTAATAATTTTAAATACTTTGACTTCTTACAATTAAATCCAAATAACCTTATTGGCCTCCTGACTAAGATTAATAAAATAAACATTGATTGCTTCAAACCAATAATCTCCGTGGGATCGACCCTTACTCACGTAAGGTATTACTTGGACGACCTAGTGCACTTGCTGGTTAGTTGTGCGAATTACAAATTCGTGCACCAATCAACCTCTTCCAAGTCTTCAACCATGATATGCCTTGGAGGTTGTACACCCTCCGCAACATCAAATGTAACCGTCTTGGAAGGAGGCTCCATGACTTGAGGTTCAATTGGAAGTTCCGTAACTCCTAAGTCTTCAACCACTTCCTCTTTAACTATTGCGGCTCTGTCCAATTGTTTTAGCATAAAATCGTACTCCTCCTTGATGATTTCCTTCCCATGACAACTCCCTTCATCTACTCCTTCATCTTCAAGGGTCTTTACTATCTCTACCTTTTGGGTCTCCTCTTGCTCCTCTGGAAATAAGGCCGCGTGTAACCGATCCATTATGTCCCTAGGACGATCCCTTTTCTCTTGTTCCATGTCAATAGCATCATGGGGATCGTGTTACTCTTGGATTGATGGATGTGGGTGCTCTTCCATGGATGGTGGTGATGGGATGAAGAGATCATTCTGTGGTTGAAAAGGAAGTTCACTAGAGCTTGAGGATTGACTATTGGGGGTAGAGGGTTGGTCCATATGGGATATAAGAGCTTTGAGAGTAGAGGTTAGACTAGTGAGAGAGGTAAGTGTGTTCTCCATGGAGGTTTGGGGTGGATAGGAGGGTTCATTATTTTGGAGAAAAGGTGCATGGTAGGAAGGTGGTTCCTCTTAAGAAGGATATAGATATGGTGTATATTGAGGTAGTGATTCTAAGTACGGCTCATATGGTGGTTGGTATGGTGGATAAGGATTAGGGTCATGTGGGGGTAACTGGTAGAAAGGGACTTGTGAGTATGATGGTCCAAAGTTATGTTGAAGAGGGGGCTCATAGGTATAGTGTGGTGGGCATTGATTGTCATGGAAAGGTCCAGCATAACCATTGCCTTGATATGCATCACAAAATGGTTGTTGATAGTCCATTGGAGGTGGTTGTTGCCAAGAAGGTTGATCAAATCCTTGTGGCTCCTCCCATCTTTGATTGTTCCATCCTTGCTCAGCCTTTGTCTATGACGAAGAGAAGCCCTAACGGAATTCATAGAGTGTGTGAAGAGGCTTCTGCATTACGCATCTTTGCTTCCAACATTCGACGATTCGGATGGGGTTCCAGAGAACCGGATTGGATTTTCTCTGCACACACTCAAAGGCTGTGACTTTTTCAAGGGTTCATTGAAAAATGGTATCTGGGACCACCCAGTTGAGTCCTTCTTCAATTCTATTCAGGTTGTGAAGGAATCGCTATCCCCTTTGAAAGTGAGTATTCAAAAAGCTGCAAAGGACCTTAAGCATTGCTTCCTGTCAGGGCACAAGAATAAGGGCACGAAAGGTGTTTGTTTGATAGTCCAGTTGAAGCAAGGTGGTGAATTTCATATCTGCGATGTAAAGAAGAAGAGAGGGTTATCAATGAAGGTTCCGTTGAAGGCTTTCTTGGGTATTTTCTCATAGAACTTAGTGAGTGATAATGAGAATGTAAATGTGAATGGTGATGAGGTGGATAAGAAGGGTGATGGGTCTTCTTCTTGCACCAATTGCTTGAAGTTTACAGTGACTTAGCCTTTGTTGGTTAATAGTTTCCTTCAAGCTCTCCCAACTCTTTTCAAAGCTGGTACGGGAGGAGGCAATGCAGTTGGTGTTTCAGAAGAGGTGGAAGGTGAGGGAGAAGTAGAGCCTGCAGTTGAGATCAGAGTTAAAGAGGTGGAGGGAGGAAGAAACGTGGTGATGGAGGTGGTGATGATGGTAATGGTAGCAGTGATGGTGGTAATTGGGGAGGAGAGTGGTGGTAGAGTTTGGGATTGGAGGAGCTGAGAACATTGAGAGATCAGAGAGAGAAAGGGGGGAGAGACGATGGTGGTAGTAGTGGAGAGAAGGGTAGTTTGGTAATTTTAATTAATTTTTTAGGATTTGGATAATTTTGCTTGCAAAAGCCATTTTTTATGGGTACAAATGATAATTTTCGTCTTCTATGGATAGATATGTCAGCATTTTCAACTTTCATAGGCAGAAATGGTAGTTTACTATATTAAAAAAATAAAATAAAAGCTCTGAAGTCGAAAAATAAAACCAAAGCTCAAGTGTTCTAATAAAATGTCATAGTATTTCAATCACAGAATCAAAGCCAGAAGAGACACGAGATAGAGATGGTCAAAATCAGCAAAAGATAACCATTGTAGTTACATTAAAATAGGATCAACAGTCACAATCACCGAAATAGTCAAATCACTAAAAATTAATGATCGGATAACTAAAAGAAATTTAAAAAACTCACCTTAATTGCATGTAGAAAAGAAGGAGACAGAGAACTGAGCCACAACAGCGGCACAACGTAATTACAGCTGAAGACGTGTGCGACATGATGACACAGAGGAAGACGTGTGTGGTACGGTAACGCAGAGGAAGACGCTAGCGGCGCTATGGTGGAGACGGTGAAAGGAGAGCAATCAAGCTGAGGTGAGGCGATGAGCAATGACGAGGAGAGAGAGAGAGAGAGAGAGAGAGAGAGAGAGAGAGAGAGAGAGAGAGAGCCTCTGCGACTTTGCGGAGGGTGAGTGAGGATGTAAGATTGAGAAAGAGTAAGGTTCACTTCTAGGGTTAGGTTAAGGGTTTTTTTTAAACCACCAAAACAATGTTGTTTTGTGGCACGAGGAAAAAAAGATCAAACTGATCGGTTATTTAAAATTATTGTTTCACCGATTTTGTTAAAACCGGTCGGTCCAAATTAGTTCCCACCGATTCATTTCCTTTCGAGGCTACTATTCGCACTCCTCTGAATCAGTTTCTGATAGTGTGTTATCCATTGTTATAGATAGATTGAATTTTTTTTCTAATGTGAAGATAAAAAATTTGAAAGTCAAATTTTATGATAAAATTTTACAAATATACAAATATGACCTTTAAATATGTAATTTTATAATAATAAAAAATTTCTAAATATAAAATTTACCTGCAAATTTATAATATTAATTAAAAAAAATAAATTCTAAACACAAATATACAACAAAACATATATTTTTTGAATATTAAAAATAAAAAATACATTTTTTCGCTATAAAAAATAAATATACTCATTTATGTCTTCATAAATGTTTATTTGACGAATTGATTTACTTTTATCTTTAATATTTTATTTATTTTGATGTTGTATTAAATATTTTAAATATATTTTAGTTATACATAATATTTACATTTATAACCTACTTAAATTTATTTATCCTTTATTCGACCAATTGACTCTCAACCTCTAAATATATATAGGCATCAGTTTCAAAAAAAATTAAATAGATGAGAACAAAAAACATTATTGAAAATGTCTGCAAGAGTGAAATGTATCATGTTCTTATTCTTCTTGGTTGTGCTACGACCACTTTTCGTCAACGGCCAGTCAACAGTTTATGTAAAAAATCTTGTAGAGGGGAATTTGGAACACATTATTCACTGCAAATCTAAGGATGATGATCTTGGAGCAGTGACTCTCAACCCAAATCAATCCTATCGGTTTACTGGTTTTTCCACTACAAGAATTTGACAAATTAGCAACGAATTTTTGCGAGAAATATTTTTTGTTACTAATCCGTCACTAATTGTGAGAAATTAGTGACGCACTAACGACAAAATTAATGAGCGGTCACAAAATATCCGAACTTGAGAAAAGTGACTAATTAGCGAGAGATTCACGAGTAAGTTTGTTTCTCGCAAAGTGACTTTTGTAGCTAAAAAAAGAGCGAGGAAAATTTTCTCGTTAATTTCTCACAAATTAATTAGCGAGTAACAATGTTCTAGCAAATCAATCACTTAGGAGTTCAATCGAATAAAAGTAAAATAGCAAGGGATATTATTGTTACTATTCCGTCGCAATTGTTTGATATACAATTAGCGAGAAACAATTCACACACTAGTTCGTCGCTAAATAAACTTTGTGCAAAAAGTCTAATTAGTGAGGAACAATGTTACTAGCTAATCCGTCACAAAGACTCGAAATATATTTTGCAATGGACAATTTCTTAGCTAATTTGTCACCAAAGTTTTTATTTTTAGCGAACAACTAAATTCTCGCTAATTTGTCACATAATATTGTCAAATTCAAAATTAGGATAGCGACAGAAAATAGTCGTCGCTAACTCGTCGCAATGTATAAATCATTCAGTTAGGGAAGTGTTCCTTGCTAATTAGCCGCTAAAGTGGAAATACGGATATTGAGCACCTAGGACCTAAGTTGCGAGAAATTTGCAACCGTTTAACAACTGACATACTTCATTCGCTGATTTCAAGTCGCTGATTAGCTGGCAAAATATATTTGTCGCTAAGTTGTCACAAGTTTAGTTTAGCGAGCAACTTGGCAACTGTAATTTCGTCGCAAAGCAAAAGCTATATCCTACTTATTTTGTAACAAATTACTCACTAATCTCGTTAGAAATCCGTCGCAGAGTTATAACAAACCCAAATCTAACCGAGAAAATGTTAGAAGTAAGTGGTCGCAATTGAGTCACTAATCAAAAGCTTATTTAATGAGGAATTAGCGACTGCTTAACAACTGATAGACTTTCCTCACTTATTTTATGATGCTACTATTTTGTGAGAAAAAACGTTAGCCCTTATTCAGTCCTTATTTTATTTTGCTGTAACAATCCGAGTTTTTGAAAAATTAAATTTAATATATTTGTTAAAAAGTTTATTCTAAGAAAATTATTTTACTAAAAGTAATTAAATAAAATTTTATGATATATATATATATATATTGAATTTTAAAAGTAATTAGGAGTCATAAGTAATTTTGATAATAATTGAAATTTAAATTAATTAAGTTTTTTTATATTATCTTTAGTATAATTGGATATTTGGTATAATTGAAATTGATTGTTTTATATAATTCGAAATCAAGTTTTGGTAATGGAAAAATAACAAAGTTAAATGATTTAAATTAGATAACTGATATTTTATATTTAAATTGTACTTTATAAAGTATAATTAATCTGTTCATTTTATAATTTAAATTAAAAATAATTATTTCAACTCAGCAATATGTATAACAATATATAATGGCAATACATGAATTTGGTGTCTAAAATTTCTTTCCAATATTACTCTTTCTAATTAACTTTTCACTTAATGTCAATTATTCAGTTTAAAAAAACTTTCACCAATTTTTCTCACCTTATAATCACATTGTTAGAATAACTTTGTACTTTCCATCCACATCATCCTCTTCCTTATTCCATTCTCTTCTTTAGGTCTTCATTTATTTTTATTAATTCTTTTTTATCTCTATATATCTTTCTTCCATTTATTAAATCAATTATGTATTACTTTTTTGTCTCAAAAAAATTGCAAGAAGAGAAATGATTTATAATTAAACATGCCAAAAATTCAATTACAAATTACCAATAAAACCTCTATTTTTAATGATAACTATAAGAAAAATGATTATATTTTTTAATAATTTATGAGTGATGTCAGGTAGTATGAAAGATGTTTATTTATGCTAGATTATTGAGAGAAAATAGAGTATACATTTTTTGCAATTATATTGTTTACATAGATAATGAAAAATGAAGCGATTTTCTAAAGAGAAAAAAGTATGCTTAATCAAATTTTGACTGAAAATAAATCGTTTTATCATTTGTGAGAGTTAGAAGAGAAAAAGACAAGAGAAAAAAATTAGTCTTAGTTTATATAGTTTAGTACTCACTACGTACTCTATGATACTGTATTTTGTTTTTCAGTCTCAACTTTTAACGAGCATAAATAAAAAATTCATTATATGCATACATGTATTTTTTAGAAAATGAAATTATAAAATGATAAATTAAATTTCTTATTTATAATATTATTTAATTGATATATACCATTAATCATTTATTTTGTAATTTTTTAGATAAATATATTAATTTTACTATTATTATATTTTTAAAAATCTTATATGCAGTTAATTTTTGTGATAGGATTATGGCACTAATGTTTGAAAATAAAAATGTAGCGAGAAGAAGAAAAGGAGTTGTAGTAAAAAATTCAATATCAAATATCAAGTTGTAATAATAATCATAGTTTTTTTCTCTAATATATTTAATTCCTGCATAAATAACAGCTAAAAACTGTAAAAGTATAATTTAAACTTTTTAAATGAGTAACTAAATCTAATATTTTAACTGAGAATTTGTTTCTACTAGCATTTCTAAGGTTAAAGAGGCTATTTCAATAGCAAATAATGCATGATGGTCTATTGGAGAACTTGCAGTTAAGGTATGTTAATGTTATGTGCTACACTCTGATTAAATTTTGTAGAACTATATTGTGGCTGAAATCTAATTGGCTTAGTCAGAGTTATGTGCATAATATAGTTTTAAACTATTAGTTTCAAAAGCCAATTAGGACAAATGGCTCTGCTCTTTGTGATTACTATTTGGCTGTTATCTTTTAATTTTCCACTTATTTATATATTTAATTGGCATCTTTTAGATGGTTGAGATTTTCTAGGTCCTGTCAGTTCTATGCATTCACTAAATTTTTTATGATACGTGACAAATTTCGGAAAGCATGTTATTTATCTAAACGGACAAAGAGTTGAATGGCACTCTTGTTAGACATTAAGCTTTGGATATCTTTGAATAAATTATTATTGCTCTAGCTCCTTGTTTTGGAATTGATTCCTATAACTTGGCATTGGAGTCTCACCTCAAATATTCTAAAGATTTTGTTATCTGATACTTATGTTTATGTGATTTCTTTTTTCCACCATAAGTCTTTTTTCGACCATAAGTTTTCATATTTTGTTTTTGATATTTGGTTATTAGAGTGAATAGCTTTTGACATAAACTTATTCTTTTCTATTTTCTCCCCTCATGTGAGAGTTGAACAGATTCAAGAAAAGAAGATAATGAAAAATTCTGACATGAATGTTGACCATTTGAAAGTAGTGAAAAATGGCTATAGTTCAAGTAATTCCAGCAGCTCCATTCCTTACCTTGCAAATGGAGGCATACCTTCACTAAAATTACCTGTAGTAGTTGTACTTTGGCCTTTCAGTTAATTTTTTCCTCCTCACATTTCTATCTTGAGGGTAAAACTTTAATGTGACGTTTCTCCATAAACAAGAATTTGATGTATTAAGTATTAACTGGAAATAATAGACAAAGCTATGCAAGGTTTACTACAGATTTGGTTCTTGGCTGAATAAGTTACAACTGTCTTTACATCTATATTTTGTTTATAGATAATTTTTATTATTTAAAGAAATTATTTAGTATAATTATTACAGAAAAATTAGCGATATACTCGCTGTTGATGATGGTAACAAATTAAAGACTCTATTACAACCGAAATATTTATGAGATATTTATCGATTTGTTACTAGTTTAAAGGAAATTGCGATGACATTATGCGACAGTATTGCAACTAGTTGATTACATATTATTTCCTAGCAAGTTAGCGACTACTTCATAATTCTACTTTCTCATTTAGAATAGCTTTGGTTTAGCGACAAAATTCCTACAAATTTAATTAAGAATTTTCAAAGATTAGCTATAGATTTGCTACAAAATGCAACAAATTTGCGATCATATTAGCGGACAACTTGCGACGAGTTAGGTTCGAAAAAATTTCTCGCTAATTAGAGTCAACTAAGCTTTTTATTTTGTCTATGAAGTTAGTTTGCATTTAGCGACGAGTCTGCTGCAGTAGAGTTTGTTTCTAATTAGCGACTACCTTTTAATCTATTTCTTCTATGGAATTAGCTTTTACTTTAGTGATGGATTTGTGACTATCTATTTGATGACTACGCATCATGTTATGTTTTTCTATGCTAACAAACTAGCCAACCATGAACATTTAATTGCTATTCTTCTCACCTTGGATTGTCAATCTTTATTGAATAATTCTTTGTTTGCTTGAGGACAAGTAAAGTTTAAGTTTGGTGTTGTGATGACTACGCATCATGTTATGTTTTTCTATGCTTTTTCATATAAAAATCAATTCATAATGCTTAATTATGGGAGTGTTTTGGTGATTAAATTGAATATTGCTTTGATTGCTTGAGTTAATAAATTTTGTAGGAAATTATGGAAAATAAAGCAATAAAAGCACTAATAGAGGAAGCACACTCCCAAGGTGGCAAAAAAGTTGGAAACAAACTCAAAGAGAAGCAAAGAGGATTTGTAACCCTGACCTCTTCACACTCCAACAAGAATAACTCGAGCTACAAAGCTCCAAATGAAGTGATCTCAGTGTCATTAGAAAGTAGACTTCCAGAGCTTTCCAACCATATATAACACTTTATAGTTGACACTGATTTGAGGGGACAAATTGCTATTCGTTTAGCTTCACAATTTCAGCGTAAAACAAGTCCCTGCAGTTCGCCAGACTGACCTCTTCACCTTCAAAAAATCATAACTTGGGCTAGAAAAGTCCAATTGACATGCTTCCAGCGGCGTTGGAAAGCTGAGAGCTTCCAGCGGCGTTGAAAAGCTGAGATCTAGGGCTTTCCAAAGATATATAATAGTCTATAGTGAACATTCAATTTGGAGACCCAAACAGACCAATACTTCAGCGTGTAAGGTTTTTCCAAACCTTCAAAAGCCCAAAATGCCACTTCAATGACACTCCACATTGGGCCACTTCCAAATACTCCAATCCCTTCATTTATTCTTCAATGTTTCAAGCTTCTATGAAGGGAGTTAAAAGTTCACAAGCCCAAGTCAAGCCACAAGTAACAATCAATCAAGGCCACAAGAATCATCTAGAACTAATTAGGAAATTTGCATTTGATTGTAATTTCATTTGAATTTGTAATTTAAGTAGCTTATAAATAGGGCCTTAGATTCATCATTTTGGAGACACCATGGAGGGGGAGGGCCTTAGATTTATCATTTGGGACACACCATGGAGGGGTGGAGGTGACTCCACTCCCCTTTCACTCTCATTCTCTTCTCTTCTTCTATTTTCTTTCATTCACACTTTTGTAAATATTTTTGTTATGATGAGTTTCTAATTTCCAACATTTGGGAGAGAGAGCTCTATTGCAATTTAATGGGTTGATTTATTTTCATTCTTCATCTTCAATTCTTCTTTCATTATTTCTTTAGAGAGAGTCTTTGTGCTTCAAAGATCTAATTACTATCGAGAGAGGGATTAGATCTATTTAAATTCTATGATGAACTTGAGAAAGGAGTCATAGAATTTAGTTTGAGGCTCTTCTCTCACAACTCTCTTGATTGATAATTCTTAGCTTGATATGTGAGATGTAATCACTTTGAATTGAAATCTTGAGGGTTGTGTGGCAATTAGAGACCATTCTTCATCTCTTCTCATGAGCAATTAGATCAAGAGATTGGCAATTGATCAAGTTAAGAGAAATCAAATCACCAAGAGATTGGGGTTTGATTACTTATGATTTGCCAAGAGATCAATGATTGAATGATTGAAGTGGAGATGAGAATTGTTGATCTTGAGAATGCAATATCTCTTGATCCCAATGTTAATTTCATTCTTAATTCTTGTTATTTACTTCTTGTCTTTAATTCTTGTCATTTAATTGTTCTCTTTAAATTCTTGTCATTTACTTATGCACATTTATGGCTTTCTTTACTTTGGCACATTTATGCCTTCCAAGTGTTTGTAGAAATACTTCACTTGGTTTTACTTTCTAGTCATTTACTTTCTTGCACTTTACTTTCTTATACTTTCTATTCCTTGCAATTTACATTCTCGCACTTTAATTTTTAGCACTTTAATTTCTTGTCATTTACTTTCCTTGCACTTTATTGCTTTTATTTAATTTCAAGTCATTTACATTTCTTGTTGCTTATCACTCAAACATGAATCGTCTAACTAGAACAATTAATTAACTATTGCTTGCTTAATCCATTAATCCTCGTGGGATCGACCTCACTCTAAGTGAGTTTTACTACTTGATACGACCCGGTATACTTGCCGGTAAATACGTGAAATCAAATTTTTACGTATCACTATTCGGTAGCTAAAAAACTTTCCGATAAAATAGTGACTGTTGTATTTGCCTCACTAATTTGCGACTTGTAATTAGCGAGGAAAGCATTAGTTGCTAGGCGGTAGCTAATTTGTCACAAATTATATTTTGCGTCAGATTAGTGATGATTTTACGACTCTTTTCCTGGTAGCTAATCGGCTATATTCTTGTAGTGTTCTAGGTTTTTCGGCAGGACATTATTTTTTTTGCACTTTTTGTTGGCCAGGTTCATGTCATTGGTTTGACATATATGTAGAAAGCAGAGATCTAAAAATTTGTAATGATGATTGTAACACCCTCACTATCAGAATGTCACGCTTCCAGCTGTGCTACTCTGATAGCAAGAAGTATTACGACAACTTCATATACTTAATAATAAAATAGGAACCTTTGACTTGAAATCGTATCACTATTCTTTTTAAAACCAGAAAAAGAATATTTTTTAAATAAAACAAAACAAGCATATACATGTACAAAACTTCTTACTCAAGTAACCTATACATATTATATACATACAAATCATACAATTTCTATATCCCTCTTACATAATATAATATTGATGGCAAATGGTAAGTAAATAAAAACTAAATAGCATTATCGACTAGACGAAACGCAATAATTTGTTCTTGATGAAGAATGAATAATTTGTCTTGTATATTATTTGTAGTAGTTTCAATTACGGTTTTAAGTTAAATAGGATGTATAGGGGTGAGCACGGGTCGATTTGGTTTGGGTTTATGATAAAATTAAAATTGAACCGATCAAAATATAATTGGTTTAGTTTGGTTTGGATTTACGTTTTTTTTGTACATATACTAAAACCAAATCAAATCAATTAAGAATGGATTGGTTCGGTTCGGTTAATTGGGTATCTGATGACTTTGAAATTTATAAAAAAAAATTATCTTAAAAATTCAATAAGTAGAATAAACATGTAACATCAATAGAAATAATCCAAACATGTTTAACACAAAATACATTAAAAACTAAACTCATTAAAATCTAAACATATTAATAATGAATAATCATTGTCTAATAGAACAACCATATAAACATATTTATTTTTGTAGGTTGGTTCAGGTTCCGCACTCCTAAAACCGATACCCGAACCAATCACTAACAAAAGTTATTGGTTTGATTTGGATTGGACCCGATTATTCGTTGGTTTCAAAACCAATTTAATTGGTTCGGTTCGAATTCAAACGGATAATCGGATACCTGCTACCCGTGCTCACCCCTAAGTACGTATTTCTATCTTCTCTCTTTTGTACTTCTTTTCTTGTTCTCTTCCTTTGTCTTTGTAATTGCAAGTGGTTACACATTGTAGACTTCTTTCTTTTAAATAAGTCATCATCATATCATTTATCTTTAATTATTAGAAGGTTTAATTATTCCGTTGTTTTTATAGTTTTGTAAAATTTTTAATTAAATTTTTATATATATTTTTTTAATTAGGTTCTTGTATTGCTCTAAATTTTATAATTAGATCTTTTTTAGTATAAAAAATGTTAGAATTGATGTAGGAACTCAAATAAAAGAAAAAAAATATAAGAACTCAATTAAAAAATAATTTAGTACAAAGACTCAATTAAAAAAAATATAAAGACCTAATTAAAAATTTTACAAAACTATAAGACCAACAGAATAATTAAACCTTATTAAAAAATAAATGTAATCATTTTCTTCTTGGGTGTATTAATGGTTAAATACCCCGATTTTCTTTCTCTTCATTGATCATAGTTAACATGTCGTTTTCCATTCCTTCGTTTTGAAAAATAAATGTACTCATTTATGTCTGTATTAATGGTTGAATTTATTCTTTTCTTGGCGTCTTAATAGTTGAATTTATTTAGGGACATATGTATGATTTCTATTCTCAATATTTGCATTTGATTTTACTTTTATTTTTAATGTTTTATTTATTTTGATTTTATAATTTTTTTATTTTATACAATATCCTCATCATAATAGATTAAAGACTAAACTGCATATCAAAATTTTATTTAAAAAATTGTCGTTATGTAATATTTTAAATATATTTTAATTATACCATTACTTGGCATTGAGGTCGTGTTTATAATAGATTAAAGACTAAACTGCATATCAAAATTTTATTTAAAAAATTGTCGTTATGTAATATTTTAAATATATTTTAGTTATACCATTACTTGGCATTGAGGTTGTGTTTATAATTGGTAAATGAAAATAATTAAATATGTTGGTATGTCACTGTATATACTAATTGTAATACCCCAATATTTTTAAACTAAACTTAATTCTTAGTTAGATTATATTCATTGTTAATACTCCAATTTTATAAAATTTTTGAAATAAAAATAACTAATTTTTATTTTTAAAAGAATAAATTATTAATTATGTCCCCGAATTTGTAAGATGCTGACATAAATACCTCTAATCTTCGTTAACGACAATCATACCCTTGAAAAATTTAAAAACGGAGCAAATCTGCCCAACTGTGAGGAGAACCCTTCTCTGTTAAACGGAACTTGGTGATGTGACAAACGGAAGTCCAACGTGGCATCCGTATTAGGCTCTCAATCCTGTTTTGTCCATGTATCCCCAATTCAACAAACCCTAATTGCCCAATTCAAATGAAATGACGAAATTAACCCTAAGTGAAACACCATATTTAACTAAGACTATGTTGGATGCACAAAACTGAAGAGTTTGTGGGTGGTTGTCTCTGTTTCTCTTCGTCTGTTGTCGCTTTATATTCGTTTCTTGGATTTGGCAACGTCACATGCAGTATCACGTTTGGCGTTGATACGGAGTGAAGAAGTCACCATCGATCAACCAAGGTTTTGGTAAGCAATTTATGTTTGCATTGTTGTTATTATCAGTCGTTTGGGGTTTGCAATGGAGGTATGATGATGGTGTTTTCATGTGTTGTGTTAGCTGATTATGACTTTTTTGATGATTTTTGTCAGATGGCTACGCATATCACATTTGTTTATCACCATCGGGGTTGGTTAGAGAAGGATGCAGATAGTGTGCTGAAGTATAATGGTGGTTTAGTGAGTATCATCGAGAGGGTTCATGTTGATACTTGTAATATATTCCTTGTTGAAGGCTTGTTTCTAGATTTAGGTTATACTAGGTATAATGAAGTTTATTGGTTGGAGCCAGGGATGGATTTAGCTAACGGGTTACGGGTGCTTAGAAGGGATGCCGATGTGGTTAAGATGTGTGATGCTGCACTGAGGAATGAAAACAGGGTCCACTTGTATTTTAAGCATCCAGTTGATGCGGATCCAGAGTATGTTGATGAGGCTGAGGTTTTTGCCAACGAAGAAGTTGACATGCCTCCTTTAGAAGATCAGCAAAATCATGACCAAGAACTCCAACAAAATGAAGAGGAGGAAGGATCTGAACATACAGAAGTAGAGGGAGCTCATTTATTAAATGAAGCAAATGAACAAGAGGATCCCCCACAGCACGAGGAGCAACAACAAGAAGAGGATGAACCAACATTGAACAAAGGGGGGTATGATGAAGCATTGCCAGAGGAGGCTGGTACTGAAAACCTTTCCAATCAAACTCAGGCTGGAATAATTGAAAATGAGGCCCCCAATTTAGGAGACAATCAGCAGACACATGTTGAAGACCATGAGAGGCTATCTAATCCTGAAGAAGTTGATGGTAGGGGAAGAAGACGCAGGAAGAAACATGCGAGGCCCCAACCATCTGGTAGAGATCAACCTGCACCACAAATCAATAATGATGCACATGCTGGTTAGTATATAAATTGTAGATCTTAGTAGTAATGTTTTTTTTTCTGGATTGTAAATGTATTTTCCATAAACTATCTGTTAATTAATAACCTAATCATATGAATGCGTAATGTTGTTGAATTAGATGAGGATACCTCTTGTGGGATTCAAGGTCAGAGGATTTATCGAAGACCCCGTCCATCCGACCAGAGGATTCTGCCACCTAGGGAAGAGAATCAGGCCCCAAGGGTGGTTGTTCCTAACCCAAATGACCATGATGAAGAGCCTACTGAATATCAGTATCATTCTGAAGAGTTGCACGCCCCACCAGATTCTGATTCTGATGATGAAAATCCAGTATTCCCTCAGCATAATCCTGATGATACAAAGTTTGGCAAAATTAGGCTAGAGTTAGGAATGGAGTTTGGCACGATGCAGCAGTTTAAGGATGCAGTCAGGAAGTATAGTATTCAGATGGGCAGAGAGGCATTTTTTCTCAAGGTTGAACCACATAGGTGCAGGGTCATCTGTTACAACGAAACTTGATGGGAAGTTTACTGTGCAAGGAGAAACCAGCCACCTAGTTACCAAATAAAAACATTGGTCGATGAGCATACATGTCCTAGGAGTAATAAAAGTAGGTCAGTCACTTGTAAATGGATGGCCGAGGAGTTGATTAGCAAGATTAGGGTATGTCCTAACTTGTCCCATAGAGAGGCTCAAGATATGTTCAAAGTTGAATTTGATATTTGTGTCGGAGAGAGGATGATGTTTAGGGCAATGGAGAAGGCTAAGGATGTCATCGAGGGCACAGAAAAGGAACAATATTTGAAGTTAAGGACTTACTTGACTGAGCTGCGTAAGGCCAATCCAGGATCTACTTGCCGTATGGAGCATTTTTGAAGGGTTATTTTGGGGGGCAGCTGCTGACAGCCGCTGCTCAGGACGCCAACAATCATCTATTTCCAGTTGCATATGGAGTAGTTGATGCAGAAATAAAGACCAATTGGAAAGAATTTCTAGAGTATTTGTTGGAAGATATCGGGGATCATAGGCAATTTGATTGGCACTTCATGTCTGACAAACAGAAGGTTAGTCCCTAAATTGTGTGTAAAATTATTTTATACTATATGATGTCTAACTTAGTTATTTACAAGGGCTAATACCTACTCTACAAGAAGTTATGTCAAGGGTTAAACACAGGTTCTATACTATGCATATGTGGAGGAATGTTAACAAGCATTGGAAAGACCTAGAACTTAAACAGTTGCTATTTCAATGTGCAAGGGCACTGACTGATCAGGAATTTAATGAAGGTATGGATGCCATCAAGAGAATTAATACTTCTGCTTGGGAATATCTATCTAAGTATGAGCAAGAAACTTGGTCAAGATCAAGATTCTCCACTTAGCCTAAAGTGGATAACATAACGAATAACAATGCGGAGTCACTTAATGCAATCATGGTGGGGCTAAGAGGCAAGAGCATCATAACCATGCTAGAGGAGATTAGATATTACCTCATGAAGACTATGTCTACGCACAAAGATGCATTGATGGCCTACACGGGTAAACTGGCGCCTATCCAAACGAGCAGATTGGAGAAGGAAAAGAAGGAAGAAAATTACTGGGAAGCTCAATGGGTGGGAGACGATGAGCACAATGTCTTTAAAGTTAGAAGGCATGGTCAAACAGTTCGGGTCAACACTCACGAAAGGACTTGCACTTGTAGAAAGTGGCAACTGACAGGTCTGCCTTGCTGTCATGGAGTTGCTGCAATTCAAAGAAAAATCAACGACCAGAAGATTACGCCCACCATTGGCTGACTATGGAATCATACAATAGAACATACCAATTTCACATCAACACTGTCCCTAGTCAAGAATATTGGGCTGATGCAGATGGGCTGCCATGTCTCCCTCCACCTTATAAGAGGCCAATAGAAAGGCCTACATAGAAGAGAGCACGACATGAATCAGAGAGACAGAGTGGGAGCCAGTACAAAATCAAGAGGAGCTATGGAAAAATAAGTTGTAAATATTGCAAAAAGGTAAATAAAAACTCACTTGTTCAATGCCTCTTGCTGTTGACTGTTCTTATCTGTTGATGTTTGGAATGATGTTGTCTTTGTAGGTGGGACATAATTCCAGGACATGTCCTGATAAGAAGACTCATGTTGCAGCTAAGGAAGATGAAGATGCACAACAAGCACCTTAAGCAGGTCAGCCTGCAACAGGAGAAATTGTGCCACTCAGGGGCTTACAAGACATGTCAGACTCAGAGCAGGAGATATTTTGGGAAGAAACCATGGATGCAGTTGAAGAAGAGTTCACCCAAGGCCACCCACAGTCTAAAGATGATGAAGAGGTAGCTCTTTTCTCAATAATTGTTGTTTATAGTAAATTCACATGTACTAATTAGACTTAATTTATTGTAGGCCAACATGAACACATCCGGTTCAACAAGTCATGGTGAAGGAGGGAGAGTTGCTAGATCCAACCCTGCAAGGAGAGCACCAAGATCTAAAACTCCCTCCAATGCTGCTACGACTGCTGCTGCATCTGCTAGCAAGGAAAGATCCAGGGTAAAGATGCCTATTAGGAGACACCCCTTAGCCCAACCGATTATAAGGCCTACATCTACAGCTCCAATAGCCCAACCCAATGTTAGGCCCACAACTCCAAGCCCACCAGCCACTCCAAGGCCCAACCCACCATTTAGGCTCCCATAGATAAGGCCCGTTGCACCTTCTACAAATGCTGCTGCTGGTTCAGGAGTTTTAGACTTCACAAGGACTCCACTTGTGTCAAATGAAACCATGAATGGTGCATCTAAAGCAACCACTTCTAGGTTCTCAAAATTCATGCCAAATCAGTCAACTTGAGGGAGACTTGGGTGCAAAATTAGTTGATCTTTTGGGTTATAAGTTGATATTTAGTTGCAATGGTTTATCTAATTTTTGGGTTGTATGTTGATATTTAGTATGGTTGGTTATTGCCTTTTGTTGGACAATTTGAGTATTTTGATGTCTGGTATTAAGACTGATTAGCCAGTATATAGTATTTTGGATGGAACAATTAGTTCTAATGCTTAATGTTATACAGACCAATTAGTTAATCTTGTGCTTTTACCAAATTTTATTTCTTAGGTCTATTTGAAATTAGTTAACATATCTCAGTTACCTTTTTAGTTAGATTCACTTCACTCAATTCATACTTCTATTAGTGATGCAATCAAATTCAAGACACAGATACAATTCCTTAACAAGTGACTAAATAGCCACAACAATGTCAACATAACTTCTAAGCAACAATAACAATTAACATTCATTAATAAACCCTGTCTTACGATCATCCCTTGTCCTATCTAACCAAACAAATCAAACTCATACATAAACTCAGTACAAGTCCACCCAGAATGAAACACTGAAGCAATTCAACTCTCTTCATCTGCTCTATCAACATCTTTCCATCTATGTGTGTCGTCTCAATCTCAATACTAGTAAACCTCCCTTTCAAGACTCCACATGTATTGCATACTACTGTGTCATTATTAGAGGATTCCTCCACCCCAGCAGATTCATCAATAGTTTCATCCATCCACTGAAAATAACGGCACCCAGTGTTCTTCGTCTACCCAACACAGATACAGTTCATCAAGCTCAATTCTCAACTGGGGGAGACAAATGAAGCAGAAAAATCATACATACCTTCCACAGAGGATACCTGAAAAATCATCTTCCTGGTTTCTCCTCGTCTTCGACTTCAAGGCCACCACCTGAAGACGGTAGAAGCATGTTCCATTATATGGCTTGCTCACATGTTCTTTGAGACCTTCAGAGCTACAATTTTCTATAGACTGTGTCCTTCGATTACAATTTGACATGACTCTGCTTCCACCATGCATGGCTCTGGTTAGGGTTTCGCTTGCTGCTCAAATTGGGGAAAACGTTCTCACCTAATACTATATAAGGGAGAGAAAGGATTGAGAGCCTAATACGGATGCCACGTTGGATTTTCGTTTGCCACATCACCAAGCTCCGTTTAACGGAGAAGGGTTCTCCTCACAGTTGGGCAGATTTGCTCCGTTTTTAAATTTTTCAAGGGTATGATTGTCGTTAACGAATATTAGGGGTATTTATGTCAGTGTTTTACAAATTCGGGGGCATAATTGGTAATTTACTCTTTTTAAAAATAGTAAAAGCTTTGATCATTAGTTAGAAAATATAAATAGATCTAATGATACTAACACAAAAAATAGATATACTAAAACAAGACACATAAGGAATTCTAATTTTCTCACTTTGCATAACTATGACTAAAATAATTGCTTATTCTTCATTCTTAATATAAATTTTGAGTAAGTGTTTAACGTTCCGTATCTATGTTCTTGATATCTCGCTCATAATCATCTTATAGTGTAATGGTCTTTTCAGCTCAATCGAGTAGTGTATTACTTCGCAACGCATTGTTTCTAAAGATGGTATGGAGAGAGAAGCCGGTGAGAAACAAAATTTTTTCAGTAGTTTATCTATATGTTGTCATCATATCCATTTTCAGTCACTCTGAATTTTAAAATAAAAACAGTGATGGTATAATGTTGTTCAGTTGTTGTTTTCAAAGTTTTAGTTAGTCAAAGTGATGTGACCTTTAGATGCTTCTCATTTACTTAAGTTAAGATACATGTGACTCATGACTGAATATCTATAACATTAAAACACATAGAATACAAACACACGAACTTTGACTTGATTTCTCTCCCTACAAAAAAAAAGTGTAAAATGGCATTAATATTCATTAATTAGGGAAGTTTATGTGATGGACTTAATCTATCTCTTTTTCAATGGCGGTTGCCGGTGATTCTGGTGGTTTCAAACTGTCCTATAATCATACTATTAAAAAGAGAAACGAAGTTCTAACTTCTCAGATATAAATTTCCATCCAAAGACGTGAAGTTTCATCGAGTTTGCTGTCGTAGAAATGCCATTTTTGCTCCTTCAAGCTTCTCCTTCTTCGTCAAGATTTTCTCCAGATCTGCGAGCTTATCCTCCTTCTTCGAGCTTCTGCTCTGCTAGCTTCTCTTTATCCATTAACGTGCCTTCTCTTCCTCGATCTGTTTTTCAGTTTGCATTTTAACTTCTCACTTCTAGATCTGTAACTAAATTCACATCCTCTTGTTTTAATTACTTCAATGATTCTTATATGCTAATTGTTTTAATTACATCCTCTCTCGATAATGTTTTCATTTTTGACTTTGTATTCACTCTTAATTATTGTTTCTAGCATTTCGTCTTTCATGAGGTTTTAATAATTGACTCGATGCTCTTTATTGCTTATTTCTTCCTAGTAATTTCATGGAAGTTCTATTTCAGTTCATTTCTTATTTAAGTGCTTTTATGCTTTCTCTCCCTCAATAACTGTCCACTTTGATATGTTAATCCACCAAAGTGGAATATGAATATCCCTATTTGGTTTCTAGTTATAGTTGTTACTATCTAGTATTTCTCACTTATATTTGTTTATTAGGAGATAGACTAACTAGATATATTGAGCCTGTGTTTATGTCTTAGCTTTTAAAGCACTGTGAATATTGATGCAAATTTAGTTGTATGCTTGGATAATTTTCTTTTTTTTATTCCCATAGCATTTAAGGTGTCTCAATTATTTTATTTTATTTTAGAAAAAAAAATAAATTCTATAAGTAGTACCTAATTTCATTTTTTTCTTGCAAAAATTCATCAGTGTGTTGCTCGACTTCCATGGATATACTTATCCCCTCCTGTTCCCCTTATATGAGTCTGTATTTTCTGATAAGAAATGTTGGAAAATCTCGTGAATTTTGGACTTCATTATACCTCGTGGTAGCAGAAAGCCTGACCTGGAGGCTGATGTGAGTGCTTCTATGTGCTTCTTTTTCCTTGCCTTTTTGTAACTTCAGTGAGAACCTGTTATTTAGCTTTGATTTATTAATTTATCAGCATAGGACATTAAACTTGCACTATATTTTTTGCTTTATCTGTGAATATAATTATCTGCTTTAATTGTTGGGTGGATACTATATTGACTTCTGCAGAAAAATCATGACGAGCAGTCTCCACCAAATGCAGAGGTCATGGACCAAGAATCCAGTGAATTCCGTCGGTTTGAGACATTGAGAAATGAGCTAATAGAACTTGAGAAATGCGCCAAAATAGTATAGTCCACAATGCTTAATTGCTCTGATAATTGTGGTTGCTAGATTAATTTCTATATTTTGAAATATGAACTGGTTTCTATTGTTTATCATAATAATGTAGGCTGAAAAATCTGACTTGAAAGAGAAACTTAAGGGTCTCCAACATGAGGTTCATGCTGCTGAGCTAGACTGGGAAAGGTTAAGCTTTAAATGTGATATTTCATATTTATGTTTTACTTGGACTTGAGAAACTTTTCTCCCTTATAATTTGTTATTGATCCCAGGTTAAAGAAGGAAGAGACTAAGTTAACGAACAGCATAAATTTCCAGTAACTATTTCATCACTTCTTTAATTTGGTTTTCGTTACCATGTTAACATGCTAATACATACTTTTTTTTCTTTAAACAGTAGAAATAGTCTCAAATTTCAATTATTAATAATACTTGTATAATTGTGTGTGTATATAATAATAATACAAGACAGTGGATATTGACTCATTTTTCTTATTTAGTTTTATTTTTCTTTCTTTTAGCTAAATTGACTTTCGGTTTATCTTGCTATTATAAGTTCATAAGCTCTAAAAGTTGATGCAGGGAACATGGACCAAAGTCTAGAAAATGCGTGGAAGGTGAAGCTTGATAACTTAATAAAGCTAATCACAAAATATTAATCTTATTATGATCATGTGATAATTTCTTAATAAAAGCATGGATAATACATAAGCCTACTTTATTTTATGCCAAACCACTAGTTAATTATAAGCATTACTCAGTGACCAACTTCTTTGACATAAAAGTCTCAAATATGATGATAAAAACTTTAAGATAATCATACGTCAGCTTTGATCTTTTTCTCTTTTAATTATCTTCTAATGCCTATGGTATTGATGCCAGGTTCTTTAAGAGTTTTTGAAACAAACCAAAGATTCTGATGCTCCGAGATGTAAGGTTTCAGATCTATAGCTTGTAGATCTAGGAGAATGGTTGGAGGATTTGAAGAGTAACAGTGAGAGAATTCAACCATGTTAGAGGAAATTTAAATTTATTCAAAACATAGTTCTATGAAGACTCTGTTAAAAAATCATGTTATGATATTTATAGTTAAAAAATATGTTATGTATGATATTTTGTATAGGAGTTATTACTTTTGATTTTCAATACTAAAAAATTATATATTATGTTTAATATTTTATTTATGAGTTATATAATATTTTGTTTATGGATTATAATTTCTTGTTATTGTGAAATTTAATAAAAAATTATTTGTTTAACGCGATAAAAACGATGATAAAAATTATCTTTTTAAACGATAAAAAATATAAATTTTACTCTGTAAAAAGGGCAACTTGTAACTGTCATTTTAAACAACATGAAATTTCATTTTAACTTGGTAAAAATAGCAGTCAGGATAAAAATGGCAGTTCAAAAATACCGTTTTAACTAATCAAAATGCCACTATTAGAATAAAAATAGTGATTCAAAAGTGCCGTTTTAACCAATCAAAATGTCATTTTAACCAACTAAAATATCTCTCTGTCTGGGTAAAAATGGCAGTTTATAAACACTGTTTTAACCCTAGAAATAATGGCAGTTTGAACTGCCATTTTAACTAACCAAAAAATACCATTTTATTTGAAAATAATTGAGCTTTGAACCACCATTTTAACCTATCTAAAAACCATCGTTTTAACCTAGATAATTGTGGCGGTTTCTTAAAAACTGTCGTAATAACTAGAATGGCACTCAGAATAACGGCGTTTCTTGGAGATGCTATTTTTGGTAATAATGGTGGTTCTAACCGCTGTAATTTTTAAAAAAACCACCATTTAAATCTATTTTTCTTCGTAGTGTCTTGATATTCTAATAACTTCTCTTTACATGAAAAGAAAATGATCCCTTATTGATAAACTCTTATGCAATGTATGAAATTGACCTTAATTTTTTTAAGTATTTTTTTAATAGTACTTTGACTTTATACCGAAAGTTCTTATCCCAAAAGCTTGTCGATCACCTTCTCTTATCGAATGACCACTTTAATTATCTTGTCTTCAGGATCACATTCTCTTACCAAAGGATTATTTTCTCAAATTTTTAATGCACGGATATTAAAATGCTTAATGCGTATCTAACAAAGAGACATTATATCATAATATGCAATACTAACATCTATATTAAAAAATATTTAAGAAATATGACACATAAAAAATAGTATAAAACCTTTACCTCTAGTAAAATTTATAGAAATTTTATATATATTCCAATGTAAATAGACACAATTCATTAATAAAGAGAGATTTGTTTTATGGTTAGATTTTATATGTGTTTTGATGTAGGTATAAATCTTTAGTTAACAAATAAATTTCATATTTCTAAATACATGCATGAAATTAAGATTCGGAGAATTTTGTTAGAACTAATAGAGCATAAACTATTAATAAAAATAATATGAAGAATAAATAAATGATGAGTTATGATGGTCAAACCATCTTTTTCGATGAACTCAATATAAATACTGAGATTATTGCGAAAAAAACATAAATTTTATGCAAAATTTCTGAGTTCGTAATGGCTTCATTGTAGAAAGAAATTTTTCATATTCTTGGTTTTCGTAATTAGTATAGTTCAGATAGGATACCTTCTCAAACAATATACGAATGGAATTTGTGAATAGTTTAACATAGAGTTTAGAATTAGAATATGAAAATGAGAAAAAATAAAGGTTTCTTCTATAATAAAGTGAAAAAAAAAGTATATAAATGACAATAATAAAAAATTAAAAAAATAAGTCACCTAATATTTTTGTATAAAAAAAGAAAATAAAATAAAAAAAAGATTCAGATCATTTTTAGATATGTGTAAATTGTATTAAGAGAATTTAACTCTTCAATATTATCGAAATTTAGCAATTAGAGTGATAAGATCCTTAAGAAACTATTTAACAAAGTAAAAAGCAAGTGGTATCATAATAAAATATGAAAATTTCTATATCAAAAGTTTTGATCAAGTTTCTTAA
>NC_029775.3:109062615-109064656 GCF_000817695.3 Arachis duranensis
CAAATACACCCAGATACACTCCATCCATAACAATAAGGTTTTCCCCCAAAATTTGAAATCATACATGGGCCAGATTTCTTTACATACCATTTACAAAACCCTAGACACCTTTCTTCATCTCTACCTTCTTTATATATATCAAACCAGTGACATGCATTGTTCCATCGAAAACTGCAAAAAAATAATGTGTCCCCAAAAAATCTAATTTTGAAGCTAAGTATATAGGTTTGATTAGGAAGGAGAACGACCGATCATCATCATGAGATTTGCGTAAACTGTGAGATCCAAATTCCCATCTAAAGAATTTGCAATTGTCACATATGTTCTTCCTTTAATGCATAGTGGTAGAAGCAACACAACTAGAGATAATAAGAGAATATTTCTACTAAGAACGTGTGACATTGAAACTTTGAGTAATTCTGTAATTTTTTTACATATTTTTTTCTTTCATTTTACATAACTATTTATAAAGGTGGAAAGACAAGTGGTCCAAAAATATGGAAGAAATTTATATGTTTCATGTTAATTATTTAGAATGTTTGTCATTGAAGTAAGAAATTAATTTATCCTATTTAGAATAAGAGTATGAAAGTGAAAAAAGATAAGGATTTTTTTATAATAATAAAGTGGAGAAAGTATATGAATGACAATATTAAAAGATTAAAGAAATAGTTCACTTAATATTTTTGTATAAAAAAAGAAATAAAATAAAAAAAACTCAAATAATTGTTAAAAATATGCAAATTGTGTTAGAAGATATTTATTATTAAAATTTAGCAATTGGAGTGATCCATAAAAAACTATTTATTAACAAAGTAAGTTAGTGGTTTCATAATAAAATATGAAAATTTCTATATCAAAAGTTTGATCAAAGTTCCTTAAAAAAATTTATTTGATTCAGATACTTCTACTTATCTGTTTAGGGGTATATGCGGATCGGATCGGATATAGCCGAAAATTCGATTCGATCTGCACCATTTTTATCGGATCGAATCGGATATGATATCCGTATTTTTTAGTGTCGGATCCGATCCAATCCGCAAATGTACAGATCGGATATCGGATATCGGATATATTTGCATAATTGAACCTTCTCTTTTTAATCATATTTCTATGTAAAAAATTTAATAAAAATATTTTTTACACTTTTAAACTTATTTATTCCTAAAATATTTGTAATCAAAGTTTTCCTAAATAACAAAAATAAAATAATACAATATATGAATAATAATTACTAACTAAAACATACAAACAAGTAAATATAATACCAAACATATATATATTTGTTTATTTTTAATTATTATTGTATGAATCCGCAGATCGGATATGCAGATGTAGAGCAGATATCCGCAATCCGATCCGTAAAGGATGTGGATTGGATCTATCCGATCCGATCCGATCGATCATTCTGCGGATCGGATCGTATCCGCAATTTTCGGATCGAATGCGGATATTTACCGCAGATCTGCAAATACGATCCGATCCATGAACACCCTTATATAAGCTCAAATTTTTATTTTGGAAATAATATATTTTTAAAATATGTACAAACAATTTTTTAAGACCCGAAAAAGTATGAAACTTGATCAATCTATTATTCATTAATTTTTCAATCATATGATCATGTCTTCAACACTATTATAACACCCATATACACTCAGCTCCATCCATAGCAACGAGGGTTTCCCCCAAAATTTGAAATCATACATGGGCCAGATTGCTTTACATACCATTTGCAAAACCCTAGACACTTTTCTTCATCTCTACCTTGTTTATATATATCAAACCGGTGAAATGCATTGTTCCATCGAAAACTGCAAAAAAATAATGTGCCCCCAAAAAATCTAATTTTGAAGCTAAATATGTAGGTTTGATTAGGAACGAGAACGACCGCTCCAAGATCATCATCATGAGATTTGCAGTGAACAGTGAGATCTAAATTCCCATCTAAAGAATTTGCAATCGTCACATATGTTCTTCCTTTGATGCATTGTGGTAGCAGTAACACAACTAAAGATAATAAAAGAATATTTTTACTAAA
>NC_029775.3:109064756-109065772 GCF_000817695.3 Arachis duranensis
TGAGGTATGTTTGATTTTGGTTGAGGTATATTATGTGGTCATATATGTGAGTATGATTATTGATGCCTTGATGGTATGATAATGTGTGAGAGATATGTATGTTGTGATATATGCTTGAGAAGTGATTAAGGTTGATTTGGGGGTGAAACCACGTGATAGTGAGTATGATATTGGTTATGTATTACCCGCGCGTACGCGTGGTTAACGCGTGCGCGTCAATGGGCAATTTTGGAATCCACGCGTTAGCGTGCATGACGCTTGCGCACCGATGAGTTTTTGAGGCCATCCACGCAAAATCTCATGAAACAGCATGAATTTATCTATGGTTGATTCAATCAAAGGAAGCATGAAAATCTACCCAAATTAGCTTGCTTAGGCCTCAAGAAAGTGCATAATTCAATTAAAAACAAAAGAAAAAGATTAGTGAAACTAGGCTAAGATGACTTGTCATCACCTAGCAATTAGAAAAGGAGCTAGGGGATATGGTAACTTGCGAGTGAAGCAAGGGAAAAATGAATGATCAATGAGGATCAAGCATGATTATGTGAGATGCGGAGGATGGTGGTGGAAGTGCTTGTTATACCATGGGCCGAAAGGCTGTGATTGTTAATGAAACGGCTGGTTATGGATTTAACCGTGAGCCGGAATAGCTGTGTATGCTATGAATATTGGCTGGTTCTGGACTGAACCGTGAGCCGGATGGCTGATATGGATGTTGATCCATGGATGAGGATTCATGCATGTTTATGCTGAATTATTGATAATTGTGATTTTGCACTTCCACTATCTGAGATACGAGTTTCCCTGGGTATTAGCAGTGGCTAGCCACCACGTGCTCCAGGTTGAGACTTGATACTCTGTTTTCTCTCTGGTTGTAAGGGTGACAGGGCACCGATACCCTCTAATGGCGACAGGGCGCAGATACCCTCTAATGGCGACAGGGCGCAGATACCCTCTAATGGCGACAGGGCGCAGATACCCTCTAATGGCGACAGGGCGCAGATACCCTCTAATGG
>NC_029775.3:109067420-109083455 GCF_000817695.3 Arachis duranensis
TGTTTGTACAACTGAGAGATCCCTCATGTTGGTGTCGGTGGATGTTGGGGGCTGTTCTTGATGAGATGAATTGACAATGCGATTGCATAATGATGATGATTTTTGAATGAGATCATTTGAGCCCCCTGGGTAGACGCAGTGATGTGATTTCACTAGCTCCAGGCGAGGGTATGATGTATCGATATAGAGTTGCTGAGGCAGAACAACTGGTAATGGTTTTGCTTATGATTCTGAGTCTGATTCGTGAAAGAATCAGCAGATTGGGAAACATGTGTAACATGAACTAGATTTAGTATCCCCTTACGACAGATGCCTATTCATGGATTAGTGAGAATCTAGGCTGGATACTTGGAGAAAAGGAGTTTAGGATGCTTAGTGAGTTTTTATTGCAGTGCATTGTATTTATTTGGCACTTTTACCGTACTGGGAACCCGTGGGCCCGGGGTTCTCATTCCGTATATATCTCTTATTTTTCAGATACAGGTTCAGGTGCTCAGAAGTGAGCTGCGGTTCGTCTGAGAGACGGCGAAGATATTTATTTCCTCTACTTTGTGTTTTGATTAGAATCTCTCCATCTTTGTTTTGAAAAGATTATATTATGTATTGAACTCTTTTGGAACTTGCCTATAGAGGCTCTCATGTTTTCTTTGGGAGAGATTAGGATATATTGTTGTCAACTACTTTTGTTCTGTACCCTAGCCGGCCTAAACTTCGCGGGTCGCGACTAGTGGCTATTTACTTACGTTATATATATATCTATCTGTTATCTGTCTCTTAATCTCCTTTATGTCTTGTCCGTTCATCGCTTTCGGCTTCACAGTTTACCTTTTCGATGTCGAAACGTGAGTGATACGTCTTTGCGATTTTATTTCTACTCTTTTCAGGCTTCTCGATTAATACTCCTTTCGAAATTAACTATACTTATATATTAAAAATCCACCAGAGAGTCGTACCACCGTAATATCACTGACTTATGACTCGAGCATAAGGATTTGAATATTAGGGTGTTACATTTCTTTTCATTAACTTGATTAAATGAAGTTTTTGGGTTTTGAAAAGATTGAGTCATAAGTTGATTTTTCAATTCTGAATATGCAGATTCAAAAATATTTTCTTAGGAGATTGAATATTGTTATTTGAAATAACCTATTCGTACTATTATTATTATTCTCAGATTTTTTGTTATAAAAAAGTTACATTAATCAAAAGTTATTGTTGTTATTTTTTTCTGTTTGTTTGCAGATACAGTAAAGAGTTTTTTAAAAAGTGTTCTTCCAACATGAGTGTTGTTGCATGCAGAAGTGATTTTAAAAGGTAGATACTTTATAATTTGTATTTTCTATTAATGATTTTTAGTTCTATATTATAAACATATTAAATTGGGTTCATATAGGCATTTTTTTGGTACAAAACAACACTGGTCACTTGATAAGGAATCAAGTATTACATTCGGTGCATACAAGGGAAGGGTACACATTTAAATTAATATATAATTTGTGTTTTTTTTTTAGTAACAATGTAAAAAATAAATAAATTAGATGTAACTGAATTAGTAAAATATACCGTGATAAAATAAATATATGTGATAAGTGTTTTTTTTTTAGGATGAAGCGTTGGTTCCAGATAGAATAATTACTAGATATGGTGGTGAATTGAAAGATGAAATTGTCTTAATTGATTTCTATGACAATTGCATCAAGCTTAAAATAAAAACTCGAGGGAAAAGAATCTGTATAACTTCACCTGAAGTTGAGAAATTACTTGCTTTCTATAATTTCAGATTCATGGTGAGGATTTGTTTAATGTATGTCATAAATGTAATATTCTTTATGGCTCCTATGGATAAACGAAGTAATCTAATCTATATGGATTTTAATCAATCTCACTATGTAAAAAATATTATTGGGATATCTTTGTTAAAAGTTATCCAGGATAAATTATGGTTAAATTACTTTGATAGATCGGATGATGTTGCTTCTAGGATAGAAGATAATGGGATGCATGAGAATCTGAAAAGGTTAGAATTTACTATTTTTTTTATTATTGTTAATTTTGTACATGTTATACTTCAATTATTATGTTTATTTATGTATTTATTTTTAAATATGTCTGGAATTTGTTGTATAATATCATGTTGCTATTTGTTTCTTCAATTGTCTGTTTCTTCAAAAATTTTGAAATCTTTTCATTTTTTATTAATTGCACTTGTAGGCCTCAGATACAAAAGATTGTCAAGAAGAATTCAGAAGCAAGCGCTGTCCAAAATAGATCAAAGAAAAAAAAGAGAGGGTATGTTCATATAATATTATCCTAATGTTATATAAATTTTTGATTTTCTCATTCTCTGTATAAACTAATTAGTCGTTTAGTTTGTTACAATCAGAATGTATTAGGTAAAAGAATTGTTGTCTATTTCAGAATTTTTTGTATAAGTTCATTTTACATGTTTGATTGTTATGATTTTGAAGTTGATTACATTGTTTTATAAATTATCTTTTAAACAAGCAGGTATCTTATTCTACATCATTGCAAGAGATTGACTAAGCATGATATTAAGGCTGATCGAGTTGTAAGTTTGCATAATGATAATTTCATAATTATTAGTTATTTTAACTTTTTTGGAATTACTTTTACTTATTTACTTGTTTATTTATTTAATGCAGTATATTCCCTATCAATTTGCTAATTTCTTACTTGAGGTTGGAGGATCACAAAATTGGACGTTCATTGTCGAGGAATCAAAGATTAATACAAGGTTTGAAATGCATGTTTTGAAAAGCAGAGGCAAAGAACGAGAATACAAAATCGGTCCTAAATGGAAGGATTTTGTGAAAATGCACAAATTTAAAGCTAGAGATTCATGTGTGTTTGAGATGGTTTCGAAAGAAGATAGGTTGATTCGAGTTTTTGTAACTAAGAAGTAACACATTAGCTGATTTGAAACTTCTTAATTTCATTTTGGGATATGTAGTGTATTTTGAAGTTTACCCATTTTCATGGTTTGAACTTTACAAATAGCTGCAGTGGGTGAATTTGTGACTTATTCATTGTAATCTTTTGTTGTATGGTGTGTACAGTTACTCGAAACAAATGTGAAGTATTTGCGTAGTACCAACCAGTTCTTAATTAATTATGAGGAATGAGATTGTAGTTCTTAATTATGAAGGATGAGGTTGTATTATTCTTAAACATGAGCATGATTATATTGTAGTTGTTGATAATGTCCAAAGAAAATCAAAGACAGAGAGAATCAACAATGTAGATAATTAAAACCTATCGTCAATGATGTTAATTTTGTTTATTTTGTTATTCATCTCATATTTTAAACCAAATTCAAGAAATTGAAAAAATAAAGTAGCAAATTTTGATTAAAAAAATTGATGTATATTTTAATGAATATTTTTCAAAAGTTTATTTTTATTTAGTTTGTTTATATTAGATTTCTCTCTCGAAATAATTTTTTATTTTAGTTTATTTTTTCAGGAGCTAGAGAAAACATGTTCAATGTAAGAAAAATAAATATAAATGGTTGAAGTCTTTGCAAAGTTGAAAATTTGTTCTTTTTTTCTTGTTCTAAAGTTTTTGTATGTTCGTGATAATTGGAAATTGAAAAGAAACAAAAAGTTAATAATTAATTTCATTCGATATTTTTTGTAGTTTATTTTCTATTAATAAAAAAATATTTCCTGTTTATTTTTTATATTTTATATCGTTAATCTGTTGTAGTTTTAAATGTTGAATTGATGTTATATTTTTAATTGGTGTACATAGTATAGAAGCTATTGAATATTTTAGTAAATAATGTATTTATTTGTTGTTAACTAACTTAAAATTTTTAAAATCATTATGTAAATAATTAAAATGCTAAATATTATAATCAATACACCTAATTAAAACCTAACTTCCATTATGTTAATTTTTTTTTTATTTTGTTATTCAGTTGAGTTTTGAAACCAAATTGAATATATTCAAAGAACAAAGTATTAAAATTTGGATAAAAAAATTGATGTTGGTTTTAATGAATATCTTTCAAAAGTTTTTTTTTACTATATTAATATTAGATTTCTCTACCTAAATAATTTTTTTTTACTGTATTTTTTTTTGAACTACATAAATATATTCAATGTAACAAAACAATATAAATGTTTAAAATATTCTTTACAAATTAAAGCTGAAAAATCCTTCTTTTTTTCTTGTTATGAGATTTTCTTATATTTATAACAACTTTAATATATTGGTAATTGAAAAGAAACAAAGAGTCAATAATTAAATTAATTCCATATTTTGTAGATTTTATTTCTCATTAGTAAAAATATATTTTTTGTTTTATTTTTTGTGTTTTATATTTTTTATTTTTTGTAGTTTCAAATTTTGAATTGATATTGTTATATTTTTAATTGTTGTGCATAATATAAAATATTTTGAATATTTCAGTCAGTAATTTTGTTCTTTGTTATTAACTAATTAAATATTTTTAAAATTAGTCTAAATAATTAAAATGATAAATATTGTAAACAATATAGTTAGTACTTATTAATTTAGCAAAACTCCAAAAGATAGTTGTTTGGATGCATTGGACTCCCATTCCCCCATTGTGCTTGCTTTCCCAACCCAGGAACCCTAGCAAACCACACAACGGCGCCGCTATCTTCCCTCCTTTATCCTCGCTCTTTCTCGTCTTTTCCTATCAACGTCGGCGATCTGTCTCTGTGGCTTCCATCCAGGTGCTGAATCACTCCCGTCTGCGACAGAATTTGTTGTTTAGTGAATTAGAGTGATGGTTGTTGCAGTTCTCCACCATCCGTACCACCATCGCCGTTCGTTTCTCCGTCTCGCAGCTCTGTTCCATAATCACCGGTGTCGGATTTCTTCCACAGGTGCGGTTCCCTCTATGTTTTGTACTTCTAGCTTCTGGATTTGATTTTTTAAAACAATAATTGGTTAATGATAATTTTTAGTGATCTATGAATTTGTTATGGGTTGAATAATTTTTTAAGTCTTTAATTTTATTTTTATTGTTGAATTCTCTTTTTTTCTGGTCTACATGCTCTCTGTCATTGGTCTTTTCTATCTGGATCTCTGATCAACTGCTTCTTGCGGTCTCTCTACTCACACAGTAAGACTGTAGATTTCCACGCAATCGGCACCGGCGAAGGGTTCGGGTCGATAGATTGTGATGGTTACAGAGAATACCGGTTCAACACTAACCAGGCTCCCCCTTCGTAGCTGTGTGGTCACAAGTGAGGGTAGCAAGAAATTTTTTGCCATTAAAAAATTAGATTCTTTTTGTTTTTTATTAGTTTAGTTGTTTCATTGTGTGAAAAAACTATAAATCTTCATGTGCAATAAGAAGTTTCAGTCATGGACAATAGGTTAATTAAATTAGTCAAAGAGAGGTGGTAATGTACTCCTCTAAGTTGTGTCTCACTCTTATTTCTGTTTTTTTTACAGCCATGAATATCTGCCTTCAATGATGACTTCTTATCTTACTGCTTCATCTATCATAGAAAGAAACTTGAGATCATTTCAATGCTTCTATTTTTCCTGCTTCTGCTCATATTTTTTTATTTTTTTAATTCATTTTCATTTTTGAATGGTAGTTTTTCATGTTAGAGTATCATAGAATGTGGTGATGTGTGATCTGATTAATGTGTAAATGATTCGTTGGCTTACTCTATTTGATTGGTCTATTTTTTATTGAAAATACTATTAATAATTGGAAAGTTTCAATTTTGAGATGCTTATGTGTTTGAGGATTGTGATATAAGAAAGAGAAGACAGATTATTCAGATATAATTGAGCTTCTGTAGAGACTACAAATCTCATTGAATTTCACTTTGAGCCTTTGAAGTGTCTCTATTTTGTTCGTGATTTTATAATTTCAGGTAATTAGATCAACAAGCTATGACTGCAAGCGATGAATGGAAGTATATAACTAAAGAGTCTTATTAATAGAGTGAGGTGAAAGATTGTTGTTCTATTTTTTTTTCTCTGTTTGTTTACTATTGGAATTCTAACTCTTGTGTTTTCAAGCATTACTATTTTTTAAAATGAGATAAGTTATTGTATAGTGTTTTCTTATTTTAGTCTAACTTATATGTACTTTCAAATTATTTTTTTAAAAAAAATTAGAAGAAGAAGAAGGAAAAACTAAGTTTTCAATGGATTATATTCAAGGTGCTACCGTTTCATCTAATTACCTTTAATCTCATTGCACTATTGGTTCAAATGACAAAATTCTACAATTTATTTGTGTTAAAGTTAGTTTAAATTTTAAAAATTATTTAGTTATTTGAACTGCATAAAATATGTATGCATCATTTTTGGTTTAATTGATTTAATATGGATAACATGTGATGTTGTTATTATTATGATATTTATTATTATTAATTTAAGGTAACATACTAATAATTGTATAGTCTTGAAATACATAAAGAAAATGGTGATATTTATAATTATTATTCAATGTAAGATAGCAATAATTTTTTTTACTTATTAGTTATTATTGTATTTATTATTTGAAAAGGATTTAAATTTTTAACAGCTGACAATTAGTTTTTGTATGCCTCTTCAAATACTTAACAAAATGAAAATGTATACAGTTTTGTGTTTATAATTTAAAAATAAATTCTTTTCTTTCTCTTATAATTTTTAATATATACACTTCTCTTGCTGGCATATGTATTTTGGTCTAATAAAAAGTTAAGTATACATCATGATAATTATCTGCAAACATTTGAATCGTAGGTTAAAGAATTTGATAGGTCAAGTTCAAGATAAAATCTAAAAGTCACGATTAAATGATTTTCACTCCTTATATTAGACTCCATTCTCTCCCTCAAGAATTATTCAGACTCGGTATTTCTCAATTTTAATCTGTAGCTTGTGATCTCCAATGTTTTGCAATTCGTGCCATCTTCCCTGGTTTTGTTTTTTCACAGTTCATGTGATTTCATTCTATTTTTTTCTTTGGACTTGATTGTTTGTTCTTGATTTTGTTACAATTTGCTACTGCTGTTTATTTAATCATTGTAAAACAATCTCTCTTTTTTATACAACAGATAAAATATTGAATTTTTTCTACAGTGTTAATAAGGATATTTAAAGGATCAAACAGCTGAATGGCGATCTATGCAGGTACAAGTGGTTTCAAGTGTAGGAAAAAATATTTTTTTTCCATCTCCTGCGAAGTAAAGGAAGAAATTCAGAATGAAAATTTGGAGTTGAGTGGAAGGAGTGTTGTAGATTGTACAAGTTAAAAAGAAGGGATAAGCTTATCTTGAAGTTAATCTCCATACGGGACCAGCACATACAGTTGGAAATCAAGAAATATTAATTTATACTTAAGAATGTCTATCTATCTATTAATATGTAGAAAGAGATATTTTTGTTTATGTTTTCGATTGTATTGGATATGTTTTTTTTTTATGGATATTTGGCAATCTATGTTTTAAATTTACCAAATAATAGGTTTTCTTTTGTTTCGGATTCCTTTTAAAACGACTTTGTTGTTATATATCATTTAATTATCTACTAAATTATATGTTTATTATGTTAATTTTTTTATTTTGTTGTTTATTTCATATTTGAAACCAAGTTCAAGAAATTCAAAGAACAAAGTATTAAATTTTCCATAAAAAAAATTGACGTTGGTTTTAATGAATATTTTTCAAATTTTTTTATTTACTTTCTTAATATTAGATTTTTTTTACCTAAATAATTTATTTAAATCTTTTTTTTTCAAGAATTAGATAAAGCATGTCCAATGTAAGAAAAAAAAATATACATAGTTAAACATTTCTTTATACAATTGAAAAATCCTTTTTTTCTTTATTGTTCTAAAGTGTTTGTATATTCATCATAACACTAATTTACTGGTAATTGAAAACAAACAAAAGGTCAATAATTAATTTCTTTCTATATCTTTTAGACTTTATTTTTCATTGGTAAAAACATGATTTTTGTTTTATTTTTTATGCTTTATATTTTTTATTTGTTGTAGTTTCAAACTTTGAATTAATATTGTTATATTTTTAATTGTTATACATAGTATAGAAACTGCTTAATATTTCATTAACTAATCTTAGTGTTTATTGTTAACTAATTTAAAATTTTTTAAATCATTATATAAATAATTAAAATGATAAATATTTTAATTATTATCCTAATATATATTTATACAGAAATATATTATATATTTTAAATTATATAGTTCTTTTTTAATAAAATAATTAAACATATAATATACTGTACTTATGTACAATTATGTGATAAAAATTTTATAAAATACTAAATATGTTTTTTATATGTAATAATTAATTAATGAGTGAATTGTATTTGCAACACACGGCATATACTTTGTTCATTTTTTAGGCAATACTATGAATTAAAAGTGAGGGGTAAATTTTGGGTTAGACACAATGAAGAGACGAGTTGGTCCATTAAATACAGTTTTTTTAATATTAAAAAACGAATTACAATAATTAGTGGTTGGAACAAATTTTACAAGAAAAAAAGTTACAAATTGATAATGTTTTGTAGTTTCATCTTTTTTTTCTTTTTTTTCATAATTTATATGGTCATCAAATTTATATTGTTTAAAATTTTTATTAATTAATCACTAATTTTATAGATAATAAACATAACAAATGAAAAAGATGAGAGATATTTAAATATTAAATTACTTTTTTAATTTATGAAAAAACTTACCCAAACAAATACTATACGCTAAACAGAGAATAAAACACTTATTTAATTTAAAAAAAACCAAACACTTTAATAACACCAAACTCTTATTTAATCCAATTTTATTTCCGTGGCTCCTAAAGCCACACGTCACTCTCTCAATAACATAGAATAGAAAATTTAAACGGTGAGTAAAAAATTTAAACGGTGAGTAAGGTAAAACACGTTACATTCTCCTCTTCCCCTCATCTTTTTCCTCTTTATCTCTTTCAGTTCAAGCTATGTCGTCCTCTCTCTTTTTCTTTCCAAACCCTAAATCGAACCTTCCCCTTCGTTTTCTCATGGATAGCCAGCTCACTTCTCCTGCTTCGGATAATCTCTGGCCATTCACACTCTGTTTATCGTCCCCCTGTCTCCCAAATCCTCATTTCTGTGAGGCATACCTCTCGCTCTCGAACGCTTTAACATCATTTTTGTCAACCTCCATATGAAAACCCTAACCCACCGACCTAAGTGAAGAGATACTGACGATGCTGACAGACTGAGATCTGTGTTGCAGGCTTCACATGCTCACGAAGAGCGTTAGCCCGGTGGCTTTCTTCAAGACAATTGAGGAACCGCATCCCACTTCCTCGGCAACCGCAGTTGTAGCTACAAAGGTCCAATCATCATATTTTCAGGGGTCTTCGTTGTCGATTGGTAATGGCTCTCTATCCCTCGAATTCAAACCGTGTCTTCTTCCATCTTTTTATTCAATATTATGCCATCACCAATTTCTTGATCTCTCTCTTTGATATAGATGCCTGTGCAATTAGGGTTCATGGAAAAGGATCCTGGGAACAAATTTTTTTGTCTGATTTGTCAGATTCATTTAAAGATCGGTGGTAGTTCTCAATAGGAAATCAGCCCAGGGTTCGTATCACTCTGCCTCTTTGAAACTTTATTTCATTTAAATTTGTTTTTCTTTTTATTCCATTTATCATTTATCAGATATTTGTTATAATGTGTGTTGATTGGTAGGGGTGCAAAATAGAAGCTACTGTTTGGAAGACTATGATTATTTAAAGAACTTCTCTCTGAGGGTATATTAGTAGAACTGGATTGTAAGTTATAATTGAGAAAAATATACCCGTTTGTAATTTAAAAGGCACCATATAACAGGTACTGGATTGCAAGTTATAGTTGAGAAAAATATACCCATTTACTTAAAAGGCACACAATATACTTAATTGATTGTACTGATCTTGCATATTGTGGCTTGGAATGTATACATTGACTTCTAATATTTTTTCTACCTTTCATTTTGTACATAAAAATGGGATAATGATCAGATTGCCATGGCTTCTGAATTGAAAATCTTAAAAGATATACCCAAATTTGCAGTGAAGTTTAATGGCACTATGTTTATTGGCAATTTTTAAAATATCTTGGAAAGTCTGAGAAAAAAGACGAAGGATCAGAAATTTAAAAACAAGAAAAATACTTTTCTATTACTACTCCTGCTGGAAAATACTTTCCTAACCTCTTCTCTGTTTTACTAATTTCACATTCCTGGAAAGATTTACAAATTAATGGGTTAGTTAAAAACTTGGAATCTGAGGTTTGAAACTTGAAACATCCTATATTCATTTTTTCTTCTGTAGGCAACATTTTATTAGCTAAACTATTCTTTTTTTTAAGTTATAATTACAACAGATATATTTTATGATGATGATAATTCTATAATATAATTGATTGATTATTATTGTTTTGTGTGTGAATCATGTTTTGTACTTCTAGCTTCTGGATTTTTTTTTACATCAATAATGGGTGCAATTTTCAACAATAGAGGTGATTTGTTTAATGAAATGATGAATTTATGGTTTTAGTGATGTGTTGAAGTTAATATCAAATGTTCTTCTGCATGGAATGCTTGATTAGTGCACCAGTACTGGAGCTATCCAAATTTTGTAATTTGATTCAGCTAGAAATCAATTTTCATAGTTTTCAGAGGAGTTTTCTAATAGATTTGCCTCACAATTGTGTTGAGCTTCAAGTTCAAAAAGTTTTCATATGTGATTGTTTATATTCTATAAATTGCTTTCAGCCTTTGCCAATGCCTAATGGATTTTCCTGAATAGGATGCATGTTTCTATAATCTATCCTATTGAATTTATGTGTTGATTTCGGAATTTAGTTATACTATTCTTCTTTTTTGCAATAAATGCTGTTTTTTTTTCTGTTTAAAATGGTATTTCAATTGTGTGTTCGTTAATTTTGTGCTAAAGGATTTTTTCTATTACTACTCCTGCTGGAAAGTACTTTCCTAATCTCTTCTCTGTTAATTTACAAATTAGTGGGTTAGTTGAAAAGTTGGAATATGAGATTTGAAAGTTGAAACTTCCTATATTCATTTTTTCTTTTGTAGGCAACAATTTACTAGCTAAACTATTCTGTATTGAAGTTACAATCACAACAGATATGATTATGATGATGATAATTCTATAATATAATTGATTGATTATTATTGTTTTGTGTGTGAATCATGGAAGAAGTTGTTGGTTACGTTTATACAGACAAGCGTTTCTATTTGTCTGGAAAATTATAGAGAATTGAAAAGCGAGTTACTTTTGATGAGGTTTTGCATCAATTGAGTAGTTGGAATAGTATTTAGTATAAATAATTTTTTTTATTGTGTTATTTTTTGCAAAATTGTGTACTAAAGTGAAACCCACGCACTCTGGGGGGTTTTTATATATGACATTATCATGGTTCTTCTATTACATTGTGTAATGCAGTTTGTTTTTTTTTTCAATTCATAATTATTATAATATTATTATAACTATATATTTTCCTTATACTAAATTATAATTTTAGTTCTCATTAAATTCAATTTATTTACAAAATCATTTTTGGAAAAAAGGGGATATTTTAATTTTTCAAATATCATGTTAATTTCATAGAATTTCAGAAATTTTATTTTGTACATGAAAATAATTCATATATTTAATTTTTTTTGTGCGTTAATTAGAAATTTTATTCTAGAGTACATATATACAACTATTATCTAGATATAGTTTTTTTTTTGTGGTATAAAAGTTATCCATCTTGCAGATATAAAAAAAGAAAAAAATCACTTTAAAAGATTGTTGGAAAGATTTAATTATTAAAAATAATTTTTAATATTAAAATTACTAATAATAATTAATTTTTATTTTAACATGTATTATATTTAAGTAGACAAAATTTTTTTATAAAAAAATAAATATATTGTTCATTATCTTTTTAGTTATTTTCCTAATCCGTATGATAATCTTTTTTATATTGCTACAATATTACATGATTACTTAATTATTTATTTCTTTGTCTTATGTGGTTTTCCATCATTCTTTTAACTGATTATCAATAGAAAATAAAAAAAATTATGAAAGTTACTTAAATCTCGAGAGAAATAAAATTTATTCATATAAAAAATATGAAATACATAAAAAATGATATTATATTATATTTTTCTGAATATTTAGTTCTTTTTAACTATCATAAATATAAATATTAACAAAAATTTAGTCCTTAATAATTGTGTGATTATTTGTATTCTTGAGTAATTAATTTGTTATAATTATTATTTAGTGTAATTTATTTTTAAAAAAACTATCCAGATAATTCTAATTATTATCTTCTATCTTTTCCTATCTTCTATTAGTATTTTCCCTTTTTTAAAGTCACCAACAAAACCTAAAAAACCCAAAGGTCCCTCCCTTCTCTCTCTCCCACACGCAATCAAAAAAAAAAAAAGGAGAAGAAGTTACTGAGTGACCGTCTGTCATCTCTATCTTTTCTCTCACGTCACCCAAGATTGAAATCCCACCATCCAACATTACCACGGTTAAACCGCATATGCTCCTACAAATTCCAGAACTCTCCTCCTCTGTGGTGTCTCCCGACGCTTTCCATTCCTACGAACGATATATCTCGGGAGTTTCTCGGCGCATAGTTTTTTTGTTTGGGCTCTTGAGAGATCCAGAATACAAAGTTTGTCTAATGAGCAGGAGACGTAATGATAAGGTAAATCTTCTGACACCAGAAGAAGATTTTAAGTTTTTGCCCTAATTGTTGCATTCTCAAGAGATTCTTCTGTACATCCTTTTTTCCTTTGCTTTTCTTCTCATTTTTTGGTGGTTCATTTCTCAGTAATTTTATCAACTACAGTTTTGGATTCTAAAAATATCGACTGAATACTTTTATGAGATTGTGCTGAGTTCAAGTATCCTTTGTGACTATTTTCTTCCTAAACGTAAGATTTGTGTTTGTCTGACATGTTGCTGTATATTAATATGAACCAATATAAGATATTGTCATATATTTTCACATGCATGTCTCATTCAAGGAAACTTTGGTTCTCAATTTAAAAGAAAAGAAAGAAATATTTGATTTCCACAACAAGGCATGTTTCATACTTAGTTGAGTGCAACATCTCACTCTTATTAACTTCTTCTTTTCTTTTTTTTTATGCTTTTTGTTACCAGGTTTTGAAGTGTGGATAAGAGCTAATTTTGATGGTCATTCTGATTATTAAGCCAGATTTAAGGTAACATGCCAAAAAATAACATAATAACATGGTGGAAATTCAAATGATATTAACAGAAAACTATTTTTTTATTTATTTTTCTTTTCCGGTTAACTAATTCTGTTTAATTCACATTGTATTGGCTGTGTCAAATTAACTAATTTTGTATTACTATGTTGTATTCAATAAGAAAAAATATTAAACAAAAAATTCAAATATTATATTTTTAATGCTATAATAAAAATCATCCTAAAGATAGTAGTAAGTTATTAATTTGCAACTATTAAGCACCTTATTAGTCAAAAATTTTTTAACTAAGAATTGTGCAATATCTTAATATTTATCCCTGGTTACTGCATCTTTTTTTTTTTCTGTTCTCTTTCTTTTCTCCAATTTTCAGGATTATATATTTTCATACAATACTCCTTTTTTTCTTTTTTTTGTGTGTTTTTTTCAGATAGCTGAAATAGGTTTTTCGGACATTAATTTGCTACAATGAGCCTTATTGCACGTAGAAGTGATCGCACAAGGTTGAGATTATATTGTTTTCCTTTTCTATTAAGGATATCTTGTTATTTATGCTGGAAACATACTGAGTTGGTTTAATTTAGGCGTTTCTTTGGGACAAGAGAGCATTGACGAAATGATAAGGAAGAAACAATTATGTTTCGTGCATACAAAGGACGGGTATATATTTAGATTAATATATCATTTCTGGTTTTTTTATCTTGGTCCATGTGATCAATACATAAATCATATATAACTGAATTAATAAAATTAATGGTAAAAAATTAAATGTATGTGATAAGTCTCTTTTTGTTTTTAGGATGATGTTTTGCTTCCAGAGATAGTAGTTGCTAGATATGGGGTCGAGCTGAAAAATGAAATTGTCCTGATTGATCTTTGTGACAACTGTATCAAGCTTAGATTAAAAAAATGGGGAAACAAAATCTGGATACCTTCCGGTGAGGTAGACAAGTTATTTGCTTTCTATAAGTTCAAGAGTGCGGTGAAAATCGGTCTAATGCATGTCACAAGTGTCATATTTTTTGTGACTCCTGTGGATAGGCGAAGTAAACCAATTTATATGGATTTCTATGCTTTTCACTATGTTAAAGATATTGTTGATATATCTTTACTAAAAGTAATTCAAGATGAGTTGGGATTGAACTATTTTGACGGACTGGATGATGTTTCATATGGTATAGAAGATAATGAGATGCATCGAAATATGAAAAGGTTAGAGTTCATAGTTTTCCCTTTTTTTTAATTCTTAATTATTCTTAGTTTTATGCGTCTTATATTCTAACTACTGTATTTATTTTTTTTTTATTACACTTGAAGTTCTGGTGTGCAAAGGATTCAAACGAACACTTCCAATGGAACTACTGTCAAGAAGAGGTCAATAACAAAAAAAAGAGGGTGTGTTAATTTTTTCCTGGTTTAATATTAGATTGTTGTTGCATGTGTTGTTGATTTTCTCACTCTTGATATCATTTAATTAATTGATGAGTTTTGTTACATTTTAAGCGTATTGATTTCAGTAATCAAATTCTGTCTCACACTATTCTGTATAAGGTTATCTTATATCTTTCACTGTTACAATTTTTAGTTTGCTCATATTTTTCCTATCAATTAAAATTGAAATATATAGATGTGTTGCTGAACATTATAGCAAGAGGTTAACGGAGTATGATATGAAGGCTGATCGATTTGTAAGTTTTTGTAACTATTGTTTCATACCTGTTGATGAGTTTTTTATTTTAAGACCTGTTTCTAACCCCTTTTTATTTAACAGTATATTCGCTGTGAGTTTGCTAGATTATTGCTTAAGAGTGGTGGATCGGAACAATGGAAATTTACTGTTAAGGACTCAAAGATTACTAAACCCTTTACAATGCATGTGTTGAAAAGTAAGGGCAAGAATTGAGAGTACAAAATTGGACCCAAATGGAAAGATTTTGTCAAGATGCATAAACTTAGTCCTGGATATTTATGTGTATTTAGAAGTGTTTCGAACAAAAATCATTTGGTTCAGGTTTCTGTGGTTAGAAACTAATTATTCAGATGCTTTGATACTTTCTTTTGTTAATTTTGGGATATGTATTCTATTTTGGACTCTGGGTTTTTGATTATCTAAAATTCAAAATATGTATGGGATGTGAACTTGTTGGTTAAGTTAGTTAGTTTTTTATATCAGATGTGAACAGTCAAATTAATATGCTATTTGGTTATATCATTTTCCCACTTAACTTTATACTTACTGCAATTAGATGCTTTTCTTTTTATATCATTATCATGATGTGTTAGATCCTAATTAGCATTGATATGAAGATATTATATCTGACAGATTACTATATATGTTTAGATACAATTTATGTTTAACAATATTACAACTTGATGTTTCTTTCAAGTTGTCTTCTAATAAAAACTTTCTAATTGGTTGACATTTGTATTGTTTTGATTTTTTCTAACCATTTCTAATTGGTTGACATTTGTATTGTTTTGATTTTTTCTAACCATTTAATTCTGATATGATCATAATTTTTTTAAACTAATTTTATTCAGTTTGATCATCTACTTTATTTCTCTTTAGAACATTGTCATCTTTGAATATGGCTATGTTTGATTGATTGGATATATAATTAAACAGAAAAAGTTATTTAATTAATACTTTTTTTTGTTTAAATATAACTGTGTTTGTCTAATAATAGATTTTCTTTTTATTATAAGGTCTTTAATACTGTTTTAACTTGAATATAATTTTGATTTGGGGAGATCATTATTGAATAATTCAGTTTTTA
>NC_029775.3:109083676-109085747 GCF_000817695.3 Arachis duranensis
TATATATTTTATATTAATTAATTTTAATAATTAATTTTAGTGTATATATAACATGGTTGTTACTTAATTGTTAACCATAAATCAGAGTATTGTAATGAGTGATGACTATGGACAAATAAGAGTAATCAAAATAAAGCACGTTGGTGATGTATGAGCAAATTTGTTGGCAAATTTTTCGGACACAATTGTTGCTACGCAATGATAATCATAATATATTATTCCTAAAAGCCTATTTTACACAATTCCGAAGGTCAACCCTGTAATGTTCCCAAAATCATTTTGTCCCCTTCAGTTTACAGTTTTAGCATCAAATAACATTTTTTTTAGGTGGGAACTCACCTGTAGACGATTGCAGGTAAAATTGCTTCTGGATCATTGACACGTGTTACTGTATGGTTTAAAAAAATCGATTTATTTTATATAAATAGTTTATTTAAAAAAATCGGTTTGAATAGATCAAATAACTACTTTTAAAATAATTTAAATTATTTCTGTGTGTTATTCCTAAATTCCTAACAGATGAATTTGATATATTCTTTTTCTTCATTCATATTGACCAATTTTTCTTTAAATTTATCTAAAATTTTTTTTATTTAATTTTTGTCAAATATATGTATACAAATTGTTTGAAAAAGTAAAATTTAGTATTCTGAAAAAGAAACAAAATTTACGGTTGTTTTATAGGAATGACATAAATGATATCATCTGTCCTTTTTTTGTGTCTCTATTTCTATTTTCTTGATAAGTTTTGTTTTGTTTCCCATAACTTACATTTTCAGTTGCTTTTAAATTAAGGTGTAAACAGATTTTAAATTAAGCTGAAAAATATGTTCAATTGCAAATTTATCGTTAAATTAAATTTTATGGTACTCAATCGATTAACATTTATTTTACTAATAAACTATTTTCATGCAAATTATTGTTGATTTTTCAATATTATTCTATAAATAAATTATTTTTTTAAGATAATAAGACTATAATTTACTTGTCTAGAAATTATGATTTCATTGTGATGCACATTTTTGTGTTTTCACTTATCAACTAGAATTTATTTTTTAATGAAATTAGAATTTATTTTCAATAAAACAAAAGTATCTAATCAAAATATTAATTTGGTCTCCTTAAATAATTGAACATAATATTATTAATTTTGTCTACAACAAAAAATTTTAATAATTTTTTTCAAAATAAAATTGATTCAAAAATAGAGAAAAAAAAAAGAATAACTAATGAAAATGTTTATTTTGACATTGCCATCAAGAATAGGATAGCCATAGAAAAAATTCAACCAAATGAAAAGGACCTAACTCATACAATTAAACTACCATCATATCATCACAATAAACTATAACATCACCAACTAAAGAGACATATAACAAATATGAAAGAGATCATGCCAAAATTTTAACAATGCTCATGCTATCAACTAGTCTATGTTATACCATAATTACATTTTTGTCTTCCATCACATGAAATTGCCATGAATTATCTTGGTATTTATGATCCTGAACATCAAAATGGTGTGATGACATAAATATGTACGTATTTATTAAATAATTTTCATCATTCACAGAGGAATGAATAAAAACATAAATTAAGAAATACATTTGAAATAATAAATTTGATTAAGAAATATAATAAAAGGAACATACCTAATTGAAAGTTTCATATTAGTTCTGAAAAAAAGATTGAAAGAGAACGAATTTTACGTGCGAAACAAATAAGAAGGGAATGAAAGTAACTGCTTGGTCCAATTCAAATCGGTTTTTTTAAATAAACCATTTATATAAAATAAACCGATTTTTTTAAACCATATAATAACATGTGTCAGCCATCTAGAAGCAACTTCACCTGCAGTCGACTGCAGGTGAGTTTCTGCCTTTTTTTTAAGGGCTTGGAATAGTTGTTCTGTCTCGAACTACAAAGTTAAATTAAAAATATAATTATTTATATTTATTTTTTTATTGGTTTATTTTTTAAAATAATTTTATAATAATATAACATGATATTAAATTTTTATGTTGGAAAGGTCTAAATTTGATACTTTATGAACTAACAAAAAAAGAAAAAC
>NC_029775.3:109085764-109113350 GCF_000817695.3 Arachis duranensis
CTCTTCCACACAAAAAAAATTAAGTTGAAAAATATAATTATAAAAAATTAATTAATAGAGAGAATAAAAAAATAAAAAATAAGTTGTATTTATTAGAGTTAAATACGATTTTGTTTCTTAAGGTAGAGACTGAAAATTTTTTTCATTTTTAACTTTTTTTTGTTTATAAAATCGTCCCTAAAGTTTAACTTAGTTTCAAAATCGTCCTTCAAACTCAAATACCCTTCACTTTCTGATCCAAAATCAACTAGAAGCAGAACCAGATACAACAATAATGAAACAATGTAATAAACATTAAAAAAAATAGAAGCAAAAGAACAACAACAACGAAAGAAATAGAAGCAGAAGCAACCAGAAGCATCAACAAATCCACAAATAAAAAAATTCAACAATATAATTAACAGAAAAAACAGAAAAATTAGAACCCTAGGAAGCACAGCAGCGAAGCACAGGACGAGTGACCGACGAGGAGGACAAGGAGCAGTGACGACCGACGAAGAGCAGCGATGACCGGCGACCGAGCGAGGAGAAGGAGCAGAAATAGCAAGCGGCGCGCAACATCCACCCTCGCAGAGCTGCTGGCGTTGACGTCAAGCGAGGAAGAGGAACAGCGAGATCTAGCGATGAGGAGCAACAGTGGCAAATTCCCTTCCCCCTCTTCTTTCCTGCAACCCCAGCGTGATTTTCTTCCCCCTTTCTCTTTAACCCGTTTTCCTTTTTTTATATTTTTTTTAGTTAGAGATAATTTGGTAATAAAAATTAAAATTTTGGTAAAAATGACAATTTTAAAATTAAGTTAAATTTTAGGGACAATTTTAAAAGAAAAAATGATTAGAAACGAAAAAAATTTTAATTCCTACTTTAAAAACCAAAATCGTACTTAACTTTATTTATTATTATTATTATTTCTGTATTTTTTATCAAAAATAATACAAAAGACATTAATTAATATTTTAGAACATAATATTTATATTCATATTTTATTTTTCAGACATAATTTTATATTTATATATCTTTATCTTAATATTCCATACAAACGTAGTGTACGTAGAACAAGTACTCAATTCTTTTATTCATTATTTATGGTTAGCTATCGAAATAATCTCTAAAAAATTTTAGTATTGAGAAAAAAAAAGTGAAAATACAAGTCGAAGAAAAACTTCATATCTAATCATGAATAAATTGTTAAAAAACATTTTAAAAGAAGAAAAAACAAAAACTCCTAAAACAAATATAGCATGTTAAAATAGCTTAATCACAAACATTATGTAAAGAAATTATTACTCCTTAAGTTCATTACTTAATCTCTTAATCAAAAGAGAAAGTATAGGAAGTCAATAAAAATCAATAGAAGTTTAGGGAGTATTAAAGATATAACCATTAGTATTATTTTTTTTTATTAGCTGAAATTTTTGGGATGAGTGGTATCATAATATGGTATTAGAGCTCTAAATTCGAAAGGTCAAGAGTTCGATCTTTAGTAAACTCTAAAATCAATTTAAGTTTTTGAGACGAGTAATTTCATGACCTGAGATGTTTATTATCCCTAGTATTTAGATGGTTATTCTGGATAGTAGGTGATGTTCATTTTATAACTCAATAACCTATTATATACATTGTACACTTAGACCATTGACTCTCTAACAGTACTCTAATAAAAAAGCTGATTATTGGAATCATATCTTAAATCAGCATACAATATTGTACAACCACATAAAATGGTGTCACCTTATGTATGTATGTAGTTTAAAACAATTAAACAATACATTTCCATTAGCCATTTAGAATACAGATAAAGGCTAAACAATAATATATATTAGGGGCCACGAAGTGTATGAACTTTTAAAGTGACAGAATTTGCAAGTGATGATGCTCCCTTTTATCAATAGCCTTTTTAAAATGGTAGGCACACCTGATTATAGTCACAGTCATAGACTCATCATTGTGCATATATAATCATTCAGTTTACACCCCAATTACTATTTAATATTATAATAGAATATAAAATTTTACATTCCAATTGAGTGGTTGTCATGATTCTTAATATTATAACTAATAGTTCATGATACACATTATGTAGTCTAATTCTTTTCTCTTTTGGTATGTAATAATTATTTATATATTTTTATTTAATCATTTAAAATCTTTTGGAATAACTATTCTCGTCAATACATTTTTTATTATGGAAAATTTGTGTTCCACAATTCTAATAAAGAAAGATATAAATTAAACTAACTCACTATAATATCTAATCTGTCTCCAAAAAATATATTATTTTAATAAAATTACTCAAAATATTTGACAAAATTAACCCACTCATTTTTTATAATTTTATCGAATTAATCTAATGTTTAATGGTATACATAGAGTAAATTACATCTCTCGAGGTTAAAATCGTTACAAACAACAACAACAAAACCTTGTCCCACTAAGTGAGGTCGGCTACATAAATCAAACAATGTGCTATTGTACTCTGTCATGTATCATGTCTAGAGAGACCGTTTACATGTAGATTTCGTTTGACTACCTCATAGATGATCTTCTTAGGTCTTTTTCTGCCTTTCACCCCTTGTCCATCTTCCATCTTATCTACCCTCCTGACTGGGTGTTCTGTCGGTCTTCTTCTCACATGTCCAAACCACCTGAGATGCGATTCAACCATCTTTTTTACAATAGGTGCTATTCCAAGTCTCTCCCTTATATCTTCGTTTCTTATTTTATCCAATCGCATATGACCACTCATCCATCTCAACATCTTCATCTCTGTCACACTCAACTTAAAATCGTTAATGTTAAATTTTTTTATATTAAAACATAGTAGCTTATTCTTTATTATCTAATAATAATAATAATAATAATAATAATAATAATAATAATAATAATAATAATAATAATAATATATAAACCTAACTTCTGTATACATTCATGAGTCTTGTGCTTTATTTAGCTTCTTCTTCTTCTTCATCTCTGAAGTAAGATTATTATTTAGCCAAATCTTAATAATTTTTTCACAGGTGATGATGAACAAACTAAATTTGATTGACAATTAAAGAGATAGTAGCAAGAATAATGTCTATGTATGTTGAAATTCCTATCTTAGACATATCACAACCTTTGCAACCTTCTTCACTATCCTCTCTCACCAAAGCAGCCAAAGAGTGGGGATTCTTCCACATCATCAACCATGGAATCTCCAAAGATCTTTGCATCCAACTCCAATCACTATCCAAACAATTCTTCAGCCTCCCTTATGATACAAAACTCAAGCTTGGCCCTTTTTCATCTCTCAAATCTTACACTCCTCATTTCATTGCATCTCCTTTCTTTGAGAGCCTCAGAGTTAATGGACCTAACTTCTATCTTTCAGCTAAGACTTCTGAAGATCTACTCTTTCATAAACAAGATTCCAAATTAAGGTAATAATAAAATATCTGCAAATTAACCTTTTTTTCCCGTCACTATACTATGTTTATCTATATTCAGCATGCTTAATTACTTGAATTACTAATAATCCTTCTTGATTTCATTTTAAATTCTCTGTTTTAATTATTTATATAGCTCATATTTTCACGATTTTAGGAATAAATTAAAATAGTGAATGACAAAAAAAATATATTTTCATCATTTCCTAAATATAAAATCTTAAAAATAAGAAATATATATATAAATTAAAATAATAGCGAAAATCAAATAGAACTCACCACTACTTGCCTAGAACCATTCAAATTTAATGTAAGTTAGTATAGATAGATGAGAGCTTATGTCTCTTAATCATCTCTTTTGAGTTTGATTTTTTTTTTAAAAAAAATAGAAATGAAGTTTATTTGATTAGGAAGGTCGTCCGCTTTGTATCTCTGTAATATCTAAGGAGTTAATCATTGGACTTTCAATCTAATAAATGTCCTGGTATAATCTAAAAAAAAGGATGTATGTTGTTTTTTGTTTTTAATTTTCAAAATTAAAGTAGTGATTTTATGACTTAATATTTAAAATGATTTAAAAAAGTTGATAACTATTTTTTATATTTTTATTTTATAAAATTCATACAAATATGTGAAAAAGTGTTTTTTCTCAAAACTTTCTCCACATATTTTCTTTTTTCAAACTAAAACAAATATTAATGCAACTTAATTATTAGTCTCGTGTTATTTTCTATGTAGTGAGATGCTGCAAGAATATGGTAATAAGATGGAAGAATTGTCAAAGAAAATCCTAAGGGCAGTGTTGATGAGTTTAGGGGAAGGAATTGAGAAGAAGTTTCTTGAATCTGAATTCAGCAAGTGCCATGGTTACTTGAGAATAAACAATTATTCATCATCACAAGTAGAAAATAATAATATTATTATGGAAGATGATGATGATGAATTATTAGTTGAGGGTCTTGGAATGCACACTGACATGAGTTGCATAACAATCCTATACCAAGATGAAATTGGAGGGCTTCAAGTGAAATCGAAAAATAATAATAATAACGAAGGAGAAGGAAGAGGAAAATGGATAGACATAAAACCCTCAGAAGGAACCCTAGTTGTGAACATTGGAGACATGTTACAAGCTTGGAGCAATGATAAATTAAGATCTTCAGAGCATAGAGTTGTTTTGAGGAAGCCATCAATAGTGAAGAAGAATAATAGTAGGTTTTCATTGGCATTTTTTTGGTGCTTTGAGGATGAAAAGATTATTTTGGCTCCTGATGAAGTTGTTGGTGACGGGAACAAGAGATTTTACAAGCCATTTTTGTGCTTGGATTATTTGAAGTTTAGAGAGAATAATGTGAGAGGAAAATTTGAAAAGGTTGGTTATACAGTCAAGGATTTTGCTGGGATTAAAGCACAGCTTTGATGAATAATTATGGATTTTTTTTTTAGAAAAAAAAAAGAAATCTATTATATTCATTCTTAGCTTAGCTTGTTGATTATATTGAATGAAGCCCCTCTTGTGTTTAAATTATATTTTACATGATCATGTCATGTTTGATTAGAGTATATATGTAAATTAATATATGATTAGGAGTTTATATATATTACTTGCTTCCTGATGATGTTGTTATTCGGATTTGGTAATTGTTAGTTATAGTCTTATACTGCAGGTTTTAGCTGTGTTGTAACTTAAATGGGATAATGATAAGTTGTAGTTATGTTTTAACTTATTGTAATGTCTCCCAAAAAATATGATAGTTAAAATGCAAATACACGACGATATATTAAATAATTTAGTTAAATATATAAATAATTTAATAATTTTTAATATTATTTTTAAGATAAAATATATTTTTTATTTTTAAAAATTTTAAAATATTTTTAAATTTTATTTTATTTTAATTTTATCTCAAAAAATTTTTATTTACATTAAATATATTCTTAACAATTAAATTTTTAAGAATTTTAAGATTAATCTAGTAATAATATTTAACAATTAAGAGCGAGTTACATGTGTTAAAAACTTAAAATTTGTGAAATTGTTTAACCGGTTCTAAATTTTTTGAAAATTTATTTTTTAGAAATATTTTTTATGTGAATAAAAAAATTTTAAGCTAAAATTAAAATAAAATAAAATTTTAAAAATTATTTTAAAATTTTTAATAAATTTAAAAAATATATATTTCATCCTTATTTTTATATAAAAAAACATATTTATATAAATAATTTTTTGTAAGAGACACTCAACAAAGCGTGTGCAAAATGATTTTTTTTTCTTTCCTTTTTTACAAATTATTAATATTAGATAGGCATGCTTGCAGCGGTCAACGGTACTGCAAGAGAATTTACGGTGGTGGAAAGGTGAGAGAGAATAAAAGAAAAAATAATACAATATAAATATCTCTAAAAAATGTGGTCTCTAAATAGTATTTATAAGTGTGTGAGACATCTTTTATCTATTTAGTTTTTAGAATTGAGTTTTTAAAGTGGAGTTAGAATTTTATTCGATTTAATAATATTGTTAGGTCTTTGTAAATGTTCACGCTCCAAAAGATCATTATTATGCATAAAGGAAATATATTACAAATTATATATAGTCTCTAAATGGTTTATAAATGCAAAGCATTTCTCACCTCTTGAATTAATTTTTAAAATTGAATTAGAACCACTCGATCTCAAATTTAATAAAAGATTTTAAAAAATAAAATAAAATAAGAACAAAATTAAAAGTATAATTTCATATAGTCTTTTATTAAATTTATCATTATTAAACACCAATTATTTAAGGACCATTAAGGCCCAAATATACAATAATCGGGTCCGTTATTGAAGACAATACCAATAACAGGATCACAGCACACTAGCATTTATCTTTATTCCAATCATAGCATAATTCTGTCTCCCTATTTAAAAATAGAGAACTCTTAACACATGGTCCTTTTTGTGTTATATTCCAGTAAAGGGTTATTAATTTTCCATCCCTTTTATCATCATATATATCAAACCAATGGCATGCACCTTTCCAGCGAAATTTACAAAAGAATAGTGTTGTGGGTTTAATAAAAAACTTTAGGCTAAAATTAGGTTTAAAGCTGAATCTATAAGTGTCATCATGTCGGAGGAGGTGTTTTCCTAGATCATTATCTTTGGATTTGCAATGAAGGAATAGTTTCAATTTCCCATGTAATCTATTTGTGATGTCAACATATTTTTCGTCTCCTTTGATGCCTAATGGCATTATGATCATCATCATCATCATAAGAAGCAACAATAGTTGGGGAATTACATTTTTCAAGACAAAAGTAGCCATTGTTTAATTTTTGTTATTATTATTATTATTGCTTCTTGGATTATTCTTTCAATTGTTTTTACATATATAGTAAGCTGAAAGTGAAACAAATTAAAGAACAAAGTTACATTAATAATTAAGGAGAAGGGTTACAAACTCTTTCCATATACTATTTGTTTGTTACAAATCATAAATGCAAATATACAGAGGAAAACGTTTTTTTTTTTTTCAGAAAAATCATTTTTTAACCAACAAAATAATAAATAAGTAGCTAGATATAAGAGTTAAGAATTTGAACTATTAGTGTAAAATGATAAAAGAAAAATTTTAAGAAAAAGAGGAATATTGACTAATTGTTAGTTAAAAAATGTTGGTTTTCAATTTATTTTTTGTTTGAGAAGATATTCTGAAGTGTTATCTTGGCTAGTGAAGGTAACTGGGCCTAAAATGGGAGTGACTTGATGCTTATTGGCAAGGTATGAAGCGAGAGTTGAAAGTACATACAAAAAATTTTGATGCCAAAGCCCAAAGTGAGCGAATATAGAAACAAGAACTTAACCAACTTCGGTTAGTCGAATTCTGTCTTGTGCATGCAATAACTCATTGTTCAGGAACAGACTCTTAAATAAAATTCAGATTTGCGACAAATTAGTCTTTAACATGTCGGATTCGAGGATACCGTAGAAAAAAAATATCAAGTACTTAGTTTTAGACCTAAGCGCTACGAGATAGAACTCAATTCATATGAACTAAATCATTTTTTTTTTCGGACGTTATATGAACTTAATCATTAAGTTTGTCTAAATCTTTATTACATTGGGCCTTTTACAGTTAGATCTCATTACGAATATAAAGACAAAATTTGAATACAAAATGTATTTTGTATTTTCATTTAAAGAAACGTATTCTTTTATTATGAAGTTCTATCATTTAAAAACAAAATTGTACACCTAAATTGATATTTTATTTTGAAAAATTATCAAAAAATTTGAATCATTTTATTAATTATTTTTAAATTCTAAAAATATAAAGTTTTGCTTTTTCAATTTTTTATGTTTTAAAAATAAAAAATATTTTTAAATTTTACTTATTTGAAGATTAAAAAGACAATTAAGATAATGATTTTGGGACTTAATCTATATAACTATTAATTAATTATATTGTTATTCTTGCCCGTTGCATCTCTCTTGTCTTCTCTACCCTTAAATTAAAATTTGTGTCAAATAACATTAATTTATCGATGCGCAACCATCACTATCATTATTTGTTTAGTTATTATATTCTAGGATGACAATGGGTAGGATATAGTAGGATTTAGAGTCAATTCTAACTCTATGGTTGAAATTTTTATATAAACTCAATCCTATCTTATTAATGGGTTGAGAATATCTCAATTCTAATCCTACCCATTTTTAATCACAGGTACCCGATTCTATCTGTGAGTTATAAAAAAGATACAATATTATTATATAACTTGATGATAATTTAAAATAAAACTGATTTTATGTAAAAGAAAAAGTATTAAATTATCAATTAATGATCTTCTTTTAGTGGCTCAGAATCTTTTACATTTAGTGAGTGATCTTTCGTTCGACATCCATTTAAAACATATTTTTATAAAAATATATAACATATACATGTGTAGGATGTAGGTTAGTCGAGTAGGATTGAGACTCAACGTACATCCTACCTGACCCACACATACAAGAACCCTACTCGCATCCTACTCAGATAAGGTGCATGTTACCATCATACTCTAATTGTAACAGCTCAAACCATCCGCTAGCACGATATTGTCTGTTTTGGCACACAAGGCTTCACGGTTTTACTTTTGACGATAGGGATGATAGCTGAAGCCCCCTATACTCACTCGTCAAAATGCATCATGCTAGGGAGAGGTATCCACACCCTTATAAAGCATGCTTCGTTCCCCTCCCCAACCGATGTGGGACTTTACAATATTTTTGTCCTTTCAAAACAACAAATCAATTTTTAAAATCTTATTTTTCAAAATACGCTGTACTGGACAGACTAGAGCCGGTACTGCCAATTTAAGCGCCAGTACGCATTTTTATAGAAACTTTTCGAAAAAGATACATTTTCCAACTCAGAAAAATTCATTGAAATCAAATTTCACCTTTATATTTTCAAATTAAAACTTCCAATTTTTGAATCTATTCTAGGCACTAAAATAATTTTATTAAAATGGTTTTACGTGAAAAACTCTGGTTCTTACATTCTCCCATCCTAATAAAATTTTCGCCCTCGAAAATTCGAACCGTGTGATATATCCTCCTTCATCTTACCGTGTCAGTGTTCCCTCTTGCCTTTTGCTGCATCACTCTGATTATCGTCATTAAGAATCCAAAATTTTTGTAACATTTTCCCAAAATCTTCAAAACAAGTTTATTCTAAACCAGTTCATTGTTAAAGCTTTTTCAAAAGAGTCAAAAATCATTTACTCAAAAGTCGATTACTTTAAATCACGATTTTCTTAAATAAAAACCTTTCAATTTGAATCATTTTTGATAAGATAAATTAGAAACCAAATTCGCAAATAAACAAAATCAGAGAACTCACTTTTCTTTTAAACCATATCATTTAAACCAAGAGCCCCGACTTACTTTCAAAACTAAATCATTTAAACCAAAGTTTCAAACCAAATTTGAAAATCATTCTAAGCTTTAAAACTTTTTCAACATGTTCAAGAGGACCAGTTCGTGGAGTTTGCGGCACACCGGTTGATGGGTGCGGCTCAGCACTGGTGGCAGCGGAAGTTCATTGAAAAATCTTCAAATTGATATAAAGTTTGTAAAATTTGAATTTTCGTAGAGGAAGTTATGATCATTCAAAGTTTAGTGTCAAAATCTGAATTCTGCAATGTTGCAAAATTTTATGATTTCTGGTTTGTGTGTGCATGCACACCCCGTGAATTTTTTAAACCTGTGCGCACGCACACACGGGGATATGGCTACTGATGAGAGCGCTAGCACGCTCTGTGCGCGCACATAACCAACAAAGTTCTGCAAGCTCTGTTTACGCACAGGTTGGAAAGGGCATTCTGTTGAGGGCGCTAGCACGCCTTGTGCGAGCGAACAGAATTGTAAAATTTTGCACTTGTGCGTACACACACCTCTATACGTGCACACTTTTCAAAATCTCATTGGGCGTGCACACGCCCTGTGCACATGCATATGCCCTGTTTTTCAACCAAAATCTTGTTTTTAACTGTTTCACCTTCCTAACAAGCTTGTAAACTTCTGTACACACCTATTTAAGACTCTTTGGCTTATTTTCGGGTACCAAAATAATGGAAAGGTCCTAGGAGATTTAAGTTGGGTTTTACTTTAAAAGTTAGAGAACAGAGGTTTAGATTTCTGATGTATTGATGACGAGTTTGGTTGAGAGAAAAGGAAGAGTAGTGAACTTGGTGATTACTGACAACGAATTGAGCTGATGAACTAATGAGTTCGGAATGGAAAGTTATGAATTGATGATGATTGTGATGAGTTGAGAACTTGGAAATGAATGATTATGGTTAATGGAATGAGTATGAGCGGAAATATGCTATGAGGAGTGGCCTCTGAGATTGAATATATGATTATGATAGGCATTGTTCTCCGTCGGAGGGGCTGTGGCAGTCTCCCGCCTTTGTTTGGATGTGAGGCTTGAAGTTGGGCTTCTTACTCATATTTTTCGCTCAAGAGGAAGGTGGTAGGGCACTCTCTCTCGGAATGTTTCCCTCTAAAAGGAGAAGGTGGTAGGGCACTCATCCCTCGGAATTATTCCTCCTGAGCATGGGTTTCTCTCTGGCTGCAAGGTGGTAGGGCACTAACCCAAAGAATCATGCGGCATCCAGAGGAAGGTGGTAGGGCACTCTCCCTCGGAATGTTTCCCTCTGAAAGAAGAAGGTGGTAGCGCACTCATCCCTCAGAATTATTCCTCCCGAGTATGCACAACAGATAGACTAATCCGGGAGTTGCCGACCAGATTTTGAGTCGGGCTTGGCACTATAACCGACATGTGATATCACAGCCAATAGGATAGACATTCATCATATGCATCTTCTATATGTTTGCTTGCTTTGATTACCTGAGTTTGCCTAATTGTATAATATGCCTGGTGCACAAAATTGTGATCACACTTTTCACAACTTCGCACAACTAACCAACAAGTGCACCTGGTCGTCCAAGTAATAAACCTTACGCGAGTAAGGGTCGATCCCACGGAGATTGTCGGCTTGAAGCAAGCTATGGTCATCTTGTAAATCTCAGTCAGGCAGATTCAAATGGTTATGAGGTTTTGATAATTAACAGATAAATAAAACATAAAATAAAATAGAGATACTTATGTAATTCATTGGTGGGAATTTCAGATAAGCGTTTGGAGATGCTTTGTTGCTTCTGAACTTCTGCTTCCCTATTGCTTCCATCCAATCATGCGCACTCCCTTCCATGGCAAGCTATAAGTTGGTGGATCACCGTTGTCAATGGCTACCATCTGTCCTCTCAGTGAAAATGGTCTGGCTATGATTCTCACTGCAAGGCTAATCATCTGTCGGTTCTCACTTGTGTCGGAATAAGATCCATTGATCCTTTTGCGCACTGTCACTGCGCCCAACAGTCGCGAGTTTGAAGCTCGTCACAGTCATCCCCTCCTAGATCCTACTCAAAATACCACAGACAAGGTTTAGACTTTCCAGATCTCAGAAATGCTGCTAATTGTTTCTAGCCTATACCACAAAGGTTCTGATCTCACTTATTTGAATGCTCTGTTGTCAGGAGATGCTAGTTAAACGCATGGATCAGAGACCCAAGAGAATATACTCCAGCTGGCATCCAATGACTACGTTGAACATCATGTAGACTGCTTGTGGTTGTCAGGCACGTGGATCTTGACTAAGCGAGTACTGAAGATAGTGGGTGATTGTCACGGATCACCCCTTCAGCCTGACTTAACTGAATTAAGTACGAGAGTATATCTTAGAGAAGAAGTAGGCGTGAATTGAAAGAAAAACAATAGTACTTGCATTAATTCATGAGGAACAGCAGAGCTCCTCACCTTAATCTATGAGGTGTAGAAACTCCACCGTTGAAAATACATAAGAGAAAAAGGTCTAGGCATGGCCGAATGGCCAGCCTCCCAAATGGCATAAGAATTTGAAAACAGGGGAAGAAGACCCCCATACAATAGTAAAAAGTGCTATTTATACTAAACTAGTAAACTAGGTTTACAAAATATGAGTAGATAGTGCATAAATCCACTTCCGGGGCCCACTTGGTGTGTGCTTAGGCTGAGCTTTGAAGCTTTCACGTGTATAGGCCATCCTTGGAGTTAAACGCCAGCTTTGGTGCCAGTTTGGGCGTTTAACTCCAGCTTTGGTGCCAGTTCTGGCGTTTTACTCCAGAAAAGGGTCTCTAGTAGGCGTTTAAACGCCAGTTTGGGCCATCAAATCTCGGAAAAAGTATGGACTATTATACATTGCTGGAAAGCCCAAGATGTCTACTTTCTGACGCAATTAAGAGCGCGCCAATTAGGCTTCTATAGCTCCAGAAAATCCACTTCGAGTGCAGGGAGGTCAGAATCCAACAGCATCTGCAATCCTTTCTCAGCCTCTGAATCAGATTTTTGCTCAGGTCCCTCAATTTCAGCCAGAAAATACCTGAAATCATAGAAAAATACACAAACTCATAGTAAAGTCCAGAAATGTGATTTTTGCATAAAAACTAATAAAAATATACTAAAAAGTAACTAAAACACACTAAAAACTACCTAAAAACAATGACAAAAAACGTATAAATTATCTGCTCATCACAACACCAAACTTAAATTGTTGCTTGTCCCCAAGCAACTAAAAACAAAATAAGATAAAAAGAAGAGAATATACAATCAATTCCAAAACATCAATGAAGCTTAGTTCCAATTAGATGAGCGGGACTAGTAGCTTTTTGCTTCTGAACAGTTTTGGCATCTCACTTTATCCTTTGAAGTTTAGAATGATTGGCATCCATAAGAACTCAGAATTCAGATAGTGTTATTGATTTTCCTAGTTCAGTATGTTGATTCTTGAATACAGCAACTTATGAGTCTTGGCCGTGACCCTAAGCATCTTGTTTTCCAATATTACCACCGGATACATAAATGCCACAGACACATAATTGGGTGAACCTTTTCAGATTGTGACTCAGCTTTGCTAGAGTCCCCAGTTTGAGGTGTCCAGAATTCTTAAGCACACTCTTTTGCTTTGGATCACGACTTTAACCACTCAGTCTCAAGCTTTTCACTTGGACCTTCATGACACAAGCACATGGTTAGGGACAGCTTGATTTAGCCGCTTAGGCCAGGATTTTATTCCTTTGGTCCCTCCTATCCACTGATGCTCAAAGCCTTGGATCCTCTTCACCCTTACCTTTTAGTTTAAAGGGTTACTGGCTTTTTCTGCTTCCTTTTTCTTTTTCTTTCTTTTTTTTCGCCTATTTTTTTCGCAAGCTTTGTATTTTTCACTGCTTTTTCTTACTTTAAGAATCAATTTTATGATTTTTCAGATTATCAATAATATTTTCTTTTTTCATTATTCTTTCAAGAACCAACAATTTTAACATTCATAAACTTCAACTATAAAAAATATGCATTGTTCAAGCATTCATTCAGAAAATAAAAAGTATTGCCACCACATCAAAATAATTAAACTAATTTCAAGATAGAATTCAAAATTCATGTACTTCTTATTCTTTTGCAAATAGAAACATTTTTCTTTTAAGAAAGGTGAAAGATTTATGGAACACTCATAGCTTTAAGACATAGACACTAGACACTAATGATCATGTAATAAAGACACAAATATAGACAAAACATAAAGCATAAAAATCGAAAAACAGAAAAATAAGAACAAGAAAATTAAAGAACGGGTCCACCTTAGTGATGGCGGCTAGCTCTTCCTCTTGAAGACCTTATGGAGTGCTTTAACTCCTCAATATCTCTTTCTTGCTTTTGTTGTTCCTCCCTCATGGCCCTTTGGTCCTCTCTAATTTCATGGAGGATAATGGAGTGCTCTTGTTGTTCCATCCTTAGTTGCTCCATATTGGAACTCAAATCTCTTAAAGAGGTGTTGAGTTGGTCCCAATAGTTGTGTGGAGGAAAATACATTCCTTGAGGCATCTCAGGGATTTCTTGATGAGGGATTTCCTCATGCTTTTGTTGAGGTCCATGAGCGGACTCTCTTGTTTGCTCCATCCTTTTTTAGTGATGGACTTGTGAGATGAATCTCTCCATCTCCCATGACTCGGAGGTGGAAGCAACTGCCTTCCCTTTCCTCTTTCTAGAGATTTCTCCGGCCTTAGGTGCCATTAATGGTTATGGAAAGACAAAAAACAGAGCTTTTTCTCACACCGAACTTAAAAGGTTTGCTCGTCCTCGAGCAAAAGAAGAAAGAAAGGAGGAAAAGAAGAAGAAATAGAGGAGATATAGGTGGAGGAGTGGTTCAGCCAAGGGGGGTTGGGAGTGTTTGTGATGTGTGAAAATAAAGGAGTAAGGAGGGGTTTATATAGGGTAAGGAGGAGAGGGAATCCGTGTGACAGGGGTTGGGTTTGGGAGGGAAGGGCGTTATGGAAAGGTGTGAAGAGGAGTGAGAATGAGTTGGGGTAGGTAGGGATCCTGTGGAATCCACAGATCCTGAGGTGTCAAGGATTTCTCATCCCTGCACCTTTTTGGCGTTTAAACGCCCTCTATGTGGCATTTTTTGCATTAAACACCAGGCTGCTGCCCATTTCTGGTGTTAAATGCCAGTCTGGCTGCCAATTCTGGCGTTTAACGCCTAGAATGCTGCTAGACTGGGTGTTAAACGCCCATTCTGCTACCTATACTGGCGTTTAACGCCAGCCAGATGCCAGACACCCTTTTCTGGCATTAAAAGCCAGTCTGTGTGCCATTTCTGGCGTTTAACACCCAGAATGGTGCCAGACTGGGCGTTAAACGCCCACTTTGCTAGCCTTACTGGTGTTTGAACGCCAGTAAGCTCGTCCTCCAAGGTGTGCTATTTTTTATGCTATTTTTTATTCTTGCTTTAATTTTGCAGCTGTTTTTGTGACTTCACATAATCATCAACCTAAAGAAGACATAGACTAACACTAGAAAATAGAATGAAAAAGTAATTAATACAGATAAATAAAATTGGGTTGCCTCCCAATAAGCGCTTCTTTAATGTCAATAGCTTGACAGGAAGCTCTTACAGAGCTTCACAGATGCTCAGAGCATGGTTGTGGCCTCCCACACCAAACTTAGAAGTTGAGTGTGGGGGCTCTGTCTGAGTCTGTATTGGGAGAAGCTTTTGATGCTTCTTCTCCATGTTTACAGAAGAAGATCCTTGAGTCTTAAACACAAGGTAGTCCTCATTCAATTGAAGGACTAACTATCCCCTGTCTACATCAATCACAGCCCTTGCTGTTGCTAGGAAGGGTCTTCCAAGGATGATGGATTCATCCTCATCCTTCCCAGTGTCTAGGATTATGAAGTCAGTAGGGATGTAAAGGCCTTCAACTTTCACTAAGACATCCTCTACATGTTCATAAGCCTGTTTTATTGATTTATCTGCCATCTCTAGTGAGATTCTAGCAACTTGTACCTCAAAGATCCCTAGTTTCTCCATTACAGAGAGTGGCCTGAGGTTGATACCTGACCCCAGGTCACACAGAGCCTTTTCAAAGGTCATGGTGCCTAATATGGTGCAAGGTATTAAGAACTTTCTGGGATTCGGCTTCTTCTAAGGTAATGTCTGCTGAATCCAGGTATTCAGTTCATTGATGAGCAATGGAGGTTCATCCTCCCAAGTCTCATTACCAAATAACTTGGTATTCAGCTTCATGATTGCTCCTAGATACTGAGCAACTTGCTCTTCAACAGTGTCTTCGTCCTCTTCAGAGGAAGAATACTCATCAGAGCTCATGAATGGCAAAAGTAAGTTCAGTGGAATCTCTATGATCTCTGTATGAACCTCAGATTCCTTTGGTTCCTCAATAGGGAACTCCTTATTGGTCAATGGACGTCCCTTGAGGTCTTCCTCACTGGGAATCACTCCCTTGTCACTCTCTCCAGGTTTGGCCATTTTGGTTATAGTTATGTCCTTGCACTCTGTTTTGGGATTCTCTTCTGTATTGCTTGGGAGAGTACTAGGAGGAATTTCAGTAACTTTTTTACTCAGCTGACCCACTTGTGCCTCCAAATTTCTGATGGAGGACCTTGTTTCATTCATGAAACTGCGAGTGGTCTTAGATAGATCAGAGACTATGTTTGCTAAGCCAGAGAGGCTCTGCTCAGAATTCTCTGTCTGTTGCTGAGAAGATGATGGAAAAAACTTGCTATTGTCAAACATATTTCTCCCACCATTATTGTTGTTGAAGCCTTGTTGAGGCTTCTGTTGATCCTTCCATGAGAAATTTGGATGATTTCTCCATGAAGGATTATAGGTGTTTTCATAGGATTCTCCCATGCAATTCACCTCTTCCATTGCAGGATTCTCAGGGTCATAAGCTTCTCCTTCAGAGGAGGCTTCTTTAGTACTGCCAGATGCAACTTGCAATCCAGTCAGATTTTGAGAAATCATATTGACTTGCTGAGTCAATATTTTGTTCTGAGCCAATATGGTATTCAGAATATCAATCTCAAGAACTCCCTTCTTTTGTGTCATCTCATTATTCACATGATTTCTTTCAGAAGTGTACATGAACTGGTTATTTGCAACCATCTCAATGAGTTCCTGGGCTTCTGCAGGTGTTTTTAGATGAAGGGATCCACCAGTAAAATGGTTCAATGACATTTTGGACATTTCAGACAGACCATCATAGAATATACATATGATGCTCCATTCTGGAAACATGTCAGAAGGACACCTTTTGGTTAATTGCTTGTATCTTTCCCAAGCCTCATAGAAAGATTCACCTTCCTTCTATCTGAAGGTTTGGACTTCCACTGTAAGCTTGCTCTTCTTTTGAGGTGGAAAGAATTTGGTCAAGAAAGTAGTGACCAACTTATCCCAAGAGTTCAGGCTTTTTCTAGGTTGTGAATCCAACCATATTCTAGCTCTGTCTCTTACAGCAAAGGGGAAAAACGTAAGTTTGTAGACCTCGGGATCAACCCCATTGGTCTTAACAGTATCACAAATCTGCAAGAATTTAGCTAAAAACTGATGAGGATCTTTCGATGGAAGTCTATGAAAATTTGCAATTCTGCTGCATTAGAGAAACTAATTGAGACTTAAGCTCAAAGTTGTTAGTTCCAATGGCAGGAATTGAGATGCTTCTTCCATAGAAGTTGAAAGTTGGTGCAGTATAGTCACCAAGCATCTTTCTTGCATCTCTAGCATTGTTGTTGGGTTCAGCTTCCATGTCTACTTCTTTTTTGAAATTTTCTATAAGGTCCTCTACGGAGTGTTGTGATTTAACCTCTCTTAGCTTCCTTTTTAGAGTCCTTTCAGGTTCAGGATCAGCTTCAACAAGAATGTTCTTATCCCTGTTTCTGCTCATATGAAAAAGAAGAGAACAAAGGGAGTAGTGGAATCCTCTATGTCACAGTATAGAGATTCCTTAAGGTGTCAGAGGAAAAGAGGAATAGAAGGATGAGGTAGAGAGAGAATGAGAAGAATTCAAACACAGAGAAAGGGAGAGGGTTCAAATTATAAGTAGAAGAGAAGTGTTAGCAAATAAATAGAAAGATATGAGAGAGAGAATATTCGAAAATTAAAACTAAAAAGATTTAAAAAAAGGATTTTAAAACTAAAAAGATTTTTAATTAAATAATTGTTTTAGTTTTAATTAAAAATATTTTTGAAAAAATGGTTAGTGATTTTCGAAAATTTGAAGTGGAAAAGTGATTAGATGGTTTTGAAAAAGATAAGAAATAGTAATTAGTTGAAAAAGATTTGAAAATAATTTTGAAAAGATAAGAAGTTAGAAAAATTTTGAAATCAAAATTTAAAAAGATATGATTGAAAAGGATTTGATTTTTTTAAAAAGATAGATTGAAAAGATATGATTGAAAAAGATTTGATTTTTAAAATTTATGACTTGACTAACAAGAAATTAAAAGATATGATTCTAAAATTCAAAGGTTGAACCTTTCTTAAAAAGAAAGTAACAAACTTGAAATTTTTTGAATCAAAATTTTAATTGTTAGCAAGGATTTTTGAAAATGTGGAAAGATAAGATTTAAAAATCATGATTTAAAACATGAAAAAATTGAAAAAAATTTGAATTGGAAATGAAATTACATCCCTTGTGTCATCTTGGCATTAAACGCCCAGAATGATATCCATTCTGACGTTTAACGCCCATGTGGCTGCCTCTTTGGGTGTTTAACGCCCAGCCAGATACCTTGGCTGACGTTAAACGCCAGGAATCCTTCCTTACTGGGCGTTTTTCCAAACGCCCAGAATGCTGCCCATTCTGGCGTTTAACGCCCAGAATGATAGCTTTACTTGCGTTAAATGCCCAGAATGATAGCCATTCTAGCGTTTAACGCCCAAAGTGCCTTTTTACTGGCGTTTTGACGCCAGTGAGTTCTTTTTCTCTATGATTCTTCTGCTTTATGTTCTGAATCTTCATTTCTCTGTATTATTTACTTGAAAAGATATATATTTTTTATTTTTGAAAATTTTTAATGAAGAGAGAGAAAAACAACAAAATGAAATAAACATAAAAATGCAAGATCAAAATAAGTAATGCATGCAAGGACACTTTGAATGTCAAAATGAACACCAAGAACACTTTGAAGATCATGATGAATATCAAGGACATATTTTTAAAAATTTTTAAGAAAAGAAAGACATGCAAGACACCAAACTAGAAATTTTGAATGTTTAAACACTATGATTTTGAAAATGCATATGAAAAACAACATAAAATACAAAATAGGAAAATCATAAGATCAGACAAAGGAAATCATAAAGAACTACTCGAAAATCACAGAAGATCACAATGGATGAATTTTTTTGAAAACTTAGGAAAATTAAAAACATGCAATTGACACCAAACTTAGAATTTGATACTAGACTCAAACAAGAAACACAAAATATTTTTTTGGTTTTTATGATTTTATTAAAATTTTTTGTATTTTTCGAAAATAAAAACAAAAAGCTTAAACATAAAATAAAATTACCCAATCTAAGGAACAAGATGAACCGTCAGTTGTCCAAACTCGAACAATCCCCGGCAATGGCGCCAAAAACTTGGTGCACGAAATTGTAATCACACTTTTCACAACTTCGCACAACTAACCAGCAAGTGCACTAGGTCGTCCAAGTAATAAACCTTATGCGAGTAAGGGTCGATCCCACAGAGATTATCGGCTTGAAGCAAGCTATGGTCATCTTGTAAATCTTAGTCAGGTTGATTCAAATTGTTATGAGGTTTTGATAATTAACAGATAAATAAAATATAAAATAAAATAGAGATACTTATGTAATTCATTGGTGGAAATTTCAGATAAGCATTTGGCCAGCCTCCCAAATGGCATAAGAATTCGAAAACAGGGGAAGAAGACCCCATACAATAGTAAAAAGTGCTATTTATACTAAACTAGTAAACTAGGTTTACAAAAAATGAGTAGATAGTGCAGAAATCCACTTCCGGGGCCCACTTGGTGTGTGCTTAGGCTGAGCTTTGAAGTTTTCACATGCATAGGCCATCCTTGGAGTTAAACACCAGCTTTGGTGCCAGTTTGGGAATTTAACTCCAGCTTTGGTGTTAGTTCTGGCATTTTACTCCATAAAAGGGTCTCTGGTAGGCATTTGAACGCCAGCTTGGGCCATCAAATCTCAGACAAAGTATGGACTATTATACATTGATGGAAAGCCCAAGATGTCTACCTTCCGACGCAATTGAGATCGCGTCAATTGGGCTTCTGTAGCTCCAGAAAATCCACTTTGAGTGCAGCAAGGTCAGAATCCAACAGCATTTGCAGTCCTTTCTCAGCCTCTGAATCAGATTTTTGCTCAGGTCCCTCAATTTCAGCAAGAAAATACCTGAAATCACAAAGAAACACACAAACTCATAGTAAAGTCCAAAAATATGATTTTTGCATAAAAACTAATAAAAATATACTAAAAAGTAACTAAAACACACTAAAAACTACCTAAAAATAATGTCAAAAAGCGTATAAATTATCCGCTCATCAATGCCTACTTGTTTCTTGAATTACTTGTTATATATGAATACTATCTGTATTTTACTTGCTTGCATTATCTATGTTTGTCTGGTGCTGATGAGGTTAGGTAGGCGGTGGCGATGGGATCGCCACGGAAGGTTTGTTGGTGAAGGCTGTGGGACAGCGGTGACTAGTTTTAGTTAGAAATTCTCTAAGTTTAGATGACCCGATTTATGGCTTAATTTATTTATTTATTTATTTATTTATTTTATTCTAAGCTTAATTATATGTTTGGTATGAAGCTCTAAGATTGCCTCTAGCGTCCCGGGGTCTTACATCTTACATTACTGGGTACTGTTACCATGCTGAGAACCTCCAGTTCTCATTCTATACGTTGTTGTTTTTCAGATGCGGGTCGTAACCCACCTCAGTGAGTTGCTTGATGGTAGCAGAGTGGAGGATCTTATTCTATTTTGTTGTTAGTAGGGTTATTTTCTTTATATCTCTCACTTTTGTATCTTACTTTGGCCTAGAGGCTTACTTTGAGAGAAAAACTTGTATAAGCTATTTTAACATTCATATTTCTGTATGGTCTATTTATAGCTAGCTGGCTTAAACTCCACCAGCCGTGGTTAGATCTTTATACTATTATACTCTTCTATTTTGTTATATTACATCTATATCTTGTGTGTTAAGTTTGTAGCTTCATGGGTACGTTTTGCGCTTTTCAAATCCTGTTTTTGAGTTATATCCTTCATCGGTCTTCTAGAATATATCATTTCTTCTATATATTATATGTATAAACTTAGAACTGTCGTAACCCTTAATTAACCTTTGCTTTACGATGCGAGGTAAGGCTTAGGATAATTAGGGTGTTACATTTAGTGGTATCAGTATGGTAACAGTATCCAGTAATGTAAGATGTAAGACTCCGGGACTCCAGAGACAATCCTAGAGCTTCATACCAAACAAATATTCAAGCTTAGAATAAAATAAATAAATAAAGAACTTAAACCAAATATTACATAACAACAAATGCTTTCTTTTGTATGGAAATATATTATTTGTCGATTCAGCATACCTCGGCACATTATCACAGATAATGGTCCCCAGTTTGCCGACCATAAGTTCACATCCTTTTTGCAGGACTTAAAAATTAAACAACATTTTTCATTAGTAGAGCACCCACAGACAAACGGGTTAGCAGAGGCTGCAAATAAAGTAATACTACATGATCTAAGAAAGAAACTGGATGATGCAAAGGCCTCTAAGCCGAACTTATCCTAGAGATCATATGGGGATACAATACCACCATTCACTCAACCACAAAAGAAACACCCTTCCGGCTAGTCTACGGTTCAGACGCAATGATACCCGTGGAGATCTCCCAATCCTCACTGCGCACTGAAATGGCCGACCATACTACAAAAGACACAGATCGACAATCCGAACTCGACCTCCTAGAAGAAGTCAGATCGTCCACAACAATCAAATAATTAGCCATGCAACAGCACATACCTCAAAGATATAACCAAAGACTTCACCCAAAGTCTTTCCAAGTAAACGACCTTGTGCTCAGAAAAACAAAACAAGCTAGAAGACCCTCAACACACGGCAAACTAGCAGCTAATTGGGAAGGCCCTTACCGAATCATAGAAGTCATCGCCAATGGAGCTTACCAATTACAAACCTTAGATGGTAAAGATCTGCCTAACACTTGAAATGTATCATCTTTAAAGTTATACTATAGTTAAAAACCAGGGACAAGCGAGTACTCTTTTTCTTACTACCAAAATTTTTCCCACAATGGGTTTTGCTTGGAGAGCTTTTAACGAGGCTAGTCTACCTGGGCCTTTGAAATCAAAGGTTCTCCAATAAATAAATTTCTTATTTCATCAAGTACATATTTTTGTATTTCAAACTTCTCATTTATTTGTAACCTATTTATACCGTCGATCTATAATCTGAATCCGATCATTCAGATACTATCAGTCAAACAAATATCAGATCCTACCGCCAATCCGACCATTCGGAAGCTATCAGTCAAACAATTAGCCAATCTTAATCGGAAACCGATCATTCAGAAGCTAACAGTCAAACAATTAGCCGATCTTAATCGAAAACCGATCATTCGAAAACTAACAGTCAAACAAATAGCTGGTCTTAATCCGAAACTGATCATTCGGAATCTATCAGTCAAACAAATATCTAAACTTACCGCGAATCTAACTATTCGAAATTATTTAGTCAAACAGATTACCGATCAATACTCGGGAATCGACTATTCAAAATTTATCATAATTATAGCCGACCATCAAACCCAATCCAATTACACCAAATATCATCTATCATATAAACACAAACTCGGCCTACTCGGCCTTTACTGAATATTATAACTAACGTATCTTTCTCAGATAGGACCATTAAATCACCATTAAGGTAACACAAAATAGTCATACAATATGGTATGTTTCTATCATAGTAGCAAGGGTTCCAAACCTTAACCACTTAAGTTAAGTACCAAAGGCTGCTTTCGGTTGGTAAATAAGGGGGCTGTTCACTACAAGCCATCAGCGCTGTCTTAGATTGAACGTCGACTTATCTTATTGCCGTTCAATCTCTAAGGCGGGTTTACGCTGAGAACGGAAGAGTGTTCGTGTCAAAAGGTGAACAACGCCATGTGCAAAACAGCATAAAGCCAAAGAAAGAAATATATTCAGTACAAGTTGGTTTGTTAGTGCATGAATTTTCAGTATTAATGAAGTTATATATACATTAAGCATTTAGTATAATTTAATCTCAATTTTTAGTTGTGCATAATATTTTGTATATCAACTAATATTATATGTACATTAAAATCAACCATTAATATAAAATATATATTAAAATATAAATACATATTAAAAATAAATTAAAACATACCTAGTAAACAAATATATTAATTACTGATTTTATATTTTAATATATATAATATTTTTATTTATATATATAAACTGGTCAAAAAACTAATTTTCGATTAATTCGATTGAACCGACCAATTCGATTCAATTTTTAAAATTACAAATATAATTACCCATGCCATACCATGCACGTGATAAGATCGAATAAAATATCAAAATGATAATTAAATAAAAACTAAAATAGTATTATAAAATTTTTATAAAAAAATAATAAATAAAGCAAACCTCTAATAAAATTTTCATTAAAAATTTAAATTGTAAACAAATTAAAAAATTGGTATCAGGGTCAAATTAATAATTTTAAGAATATAACTTATTTAATCTATGTCACGTGTTAAAAATCTAATATATAATAATCTATTCAACGACCAATTTTCAAAATCTCTGCGGCATCACTTCAAGAAGTCATTAGAATCGTAATCTTCTTTTGTGTTCCAATCTACGACCAAATTTTGGTCCCCATTACTAGAAAATTCACCAGCCAACGTTCCGGCATAACGTTTTGTCAAAGAATCAGAGCCGGCCTTATTCTATCTGTACTAAACATGGTGTCTCGGGTTTCGTAGAAACCAAAAGAATCGGAGCCTGTATTCAACATAATCTTATGGAGAATCCCAAAACTTACGTATCAATAAGTATATGGTGGCTTCTGCCACAGTATGTTATTAGTGGCACATCGGATGCGTTAACATTGATAGGATTTCAAGAATTGTATGAGAAGCTTGGGAGCGGTGATACTGTCCGTTATTTTTTGCCTCGGAAGTTTTGTTAACAATGGGATTATAGTTGTTGTGGTTGCAATCAGCTCAAGATTTAGGGATAAATGATTGCAAAATAATTTGAATCAGACTCGTCTTCATCACTTTTAGTGAATTCTTGTTAAGTTAAGTGTTATCAACCTATGTATTTATGCGTACATTGCTAATACTTTTGTGTATAAACAAGTGCACATAGTTAATAATAATAATAATAATAATAATAATAATAATAGGGTGTATTAGTAAAGAAAGAAATATATTCAGTGTAAGTTGGTTTGCTGGTGCATGGATTTTCAGTATTAATGAAGTTATATATACATTAAGCATTTAGTATATTTTAATCTCAATTTTTAGTTATGGATAATATTTTATATATCAATTATATTATGTGTATATTAAAATTAACCATTAATATAAAATACATATTAAAATATAAATACATATTAAAAATACATTAAAAAATACCTAGTACACAAATATATTAATTACTGATTTTATATTTTAATATATAAATAATATTTTTATTTATATATATAAACTGGTCAAAAAACTAATTTTAGATTAATTCGATTGAACCGACCAATTTGATTCAATTTTTAAAATTACAAGTGTAATTACCCATGCCATGCACATTATAAGATCGAATAAAATATCAAAATGATAATTAAATAAAAATAGAAAAATAGTATTATAAAATTTATAAAAAACAATAATAAATAAAGCAAACCTTTAATAAAATTTTCATTAAAAATTTAAATCGTAAAAAAATTAAAAAATTGGTATCAGGGTCAAATTAATAATTTTAAGAATATAACTCATTCAATCTATGTCACGTGTCAAAAATCTAATATATAATAATCTCTTCAACGACCGAATTTCAAAATCCCTGCCGCATCACTTCAAGGAGTCGTTGGAATCGTAATCTTCTTTTGTGTTTCAATCTACGACCAAGTTTTCATTCCCATTGCTAGAAAATTCACCGACCGACATTTTGGCATAACGTTTTGTCAAAGAATTGGAGTCGGTCTTGTTCTGTCCGTACTAAACATGGTTGTCTCGGATTTTGTAGAGACCAAAAGAATTGGAGTCTGTATTCAACATAATCTTATGGAAAATCTCAAAGCTTACGTACCAATAAATATATGGTGGCTTCTGCCACAGTATGTTATTAGTGGCACGTCGAATGCGTTAACAATGATAGGATTTCAAGAATTGTACTACAATTAGATTCCGGAGGAAATGAGAAGTTTGGGAGCGGCGGCACTCTCTGTTGTTTTTGGACTCGGAAGTTTTGTTAACAATGGGATTATAGTTGTGATTGCAATCATCTCAAAATTTAGGGATAAATAGTTGCAAAACAATCTGAATAAGGCTCATCTTCATCACTTTTAGTGGGTTTTTGCTGGGTTAAGTGCGATCAACCTATGTATTTATGTGTACATTGCTAATGCTTTTGTGTATAAAGAAGTGCACATAGTTAATAATAATAATAATAATAATAATAATAATAATAATAAGGGGGTGTAGCAGCAAAGAAAAAAATATATTCAGTATAAGTTGGTTTGCTAGTGCATGGATTTTCAGTATTAATGAAGTTATATATACATTAAGCATTAAGTATAATTTAATCTCAATTTTTAGTTGTGCATAATATTTTGTATATCAACTAATATTATGTGTACATTAAAATCAACTAATAATATAAAATAGCACGTACCATGCACGTGATAAGATCGAATAAAATATCAAAATGATAATTAAATAAAAACTAAAATAGTATTATAAAATTTATAAAAAATCATAATAAATAAAGCAAACCTCTAATAAATTTTTCATTAAAAATTTAAATTGTAAACAAATTAAAAAATTGGTATCAGGGTCAAATTAATAATTTTAAGAATATAACTAATTTAATTTATGTCACGTGACAAAGATCTACCAAATTTCAAAATCTTTGCCGCATCACTTCAAGGAGTCGTTGGAATTGTAATCTTCTTTTGTGTTCCAATCTACGACCAAATTTTCGTCCACATTGCTAGAAAATTCACCGGCCAACGTTCCGGTATAACGTTTTCTCAAAGAATCGAAGCCGGCCTTGTTCTATACGTACTAAATACAGTGTCTCAAGTTTCGTAGAGACCAAATGAATTGGAGTCTGTATTTAACATAATCTTATGGAGAATCCAAAAACTTACGTCCCAATAAGTATATGGTGGATTCTGCCACAGTATGTTATTAGTAGTATATCGGATGCGTTAACAGTGATAGAATTTCAAGAATAGTACTACAATTAGATGTCGGAGGGAGTGAGAAGTTTGGGAGCAGCGACACTCTCCGTTGTTTTTGGACTTGAAAGTTTTGTTAACAATGAGATTATAGTTGTTGTGGTTGCAATCAGCTCAAGATTTGGGAATAAATGGTTGCAAAACAATCTGAATAAGGCTCATCTTCATCAATTTTAGTGGGTTCTTGTTGGGTTAAGTGCTATCAACCTAAGTGTTTATGTGTACATTGTTAATATTTTTGTGTATAAACAAGTGCACAAAAATAATAATAATAATAATAATAATAATAATAATAATAATAATAATAATAATAATGGGGTGTAGCAGCAAAGAAAGAAATATATTCAGTGTAAGTTGGTTTGCTAGTACATGGATTTTCAGTATTAATGAAGTTATATATACCTTAAGCATTTAGTATATTTTAATCTCAATTTTTAGTTATGCATAATATTTTGTATATCAACTATATTATGTGTACATTAAAATTAACCATTAATATAAAATACATATTAAAATATAAATACATATTAAAAATACATTAAAATATACCTAGTATATAAATATATTAATTACTTATTTTATATTTTAATATATAAATAATATTTTTATTTATATATATAAACTGGTCAAAAAACTAATTTTTGATTAATTCGATTGAACCGACCAGTTCGATTCAATTTTTAAGATTACAAGTGTAATTACCGTGCAAACCACGTTTCATGCACGTGATAAGATTGAATAAAATATCAAAATGATAATTAAATAAAAACAGAAAAATAGTATTATAAAATTTATAAAAAAACAATAATAAATAAAGCAAACCTCTAATAAAATTTTCATTAAAAATTTAAATTGTAAACAAATTAAAAAATTGGTATCAGAGTCAAATTAATAATTTTAAGAATATAACTCATTTAATCTATGTCACGTGTCAAAAATCTAATATATAATAATCTCTTCCACGACTAAATTTCAAAATGCCTGCCGCATCACTTTAAGGAGTCGTTTGAATCATAATCTTCTTTTGTGTTCCAATCTACGACCAAGTTTTCGTCCCCATTGCTAGAAAATTCACCGGTCAACGTTCCGGCATAACGTTTTGTCAAAGAATCGGAGCCGGCCTTGTTCTGTTCGTACTAAACATGGTTTTCTCGGATTTTATAGAGACCAAAAGAATTAGAGTCTGTATTCAACATAATCTTATGGAGAATCCCAAATCTTATGTACCAATAAGTATATGGTGGCTTCTGCCACAGTATGTTATTAGTGGTACGTCGAATGCGTTAACAGTGATAGGATTTTAATAATTGTACTACAATCAGATGTCGGAGGGAATGAGAAGTTTGGGAGCGGTGGCACTCTGATGAGCGGATAATTTGTATGCTTTTTGGCATTGTTTTTAGTATGTTTTTAGTATGATCTAGTTAGTTTTTAGTATATTTTTATTAGTTTTTAGCTAAAATTCACTTTTCTGGACTTTACTATGAGTTTGTGTGTTTTTCTGTGATTTCAGGTATTTTCTGGCTGAAATTGAGGGTTCTGAGCAAAAATCTGATTCCGAGACCAAAAAGGACTGCAGATGCTGTTGGATTCTGACCTCCCTGCACTCGAAGTGGATTTTCTGGAGCTACAGAAGCCCAATTGGCGCGCTCTCAACGGCATTGGAAAGTAGACATCCTGGGCTTTCCAGCAATATATGATAGTCCATACTTTGCCCAAGATTTGATGGCCCAAACCGGCG
>NC_029775.3:109115756-109116076 GCF_000817695.3 Arachis duranensis
GTAAGAGCCCAGAGAGGAATGTTATTGGCGTTCAAACGCCAGAAAGGGAAGGAAAGCTGGCGTTAAACGCCCATTCCTTGCCCAGTTCTGGCGTTCAAACGCCAGAAAAGGGGGAAAAGTTGGCGTTAAACGCCCAATTTCCTCCCAATCCTGGCGTTCAGACGCCTGGGGAGAATCAGACACCTGCGGGTGCTGACAGTAATCCCTCTAACAAGGCTTCTTCAACCACTTCTGTAAGGAATAAACCTGCAGCATCCAAGGTTGAAGAATATAAAGCCAAAATGCCTTATCCTCAAAAACTCCGCCAAGCGGAACAGGTT
>NC_029775.3:109118314-109118397 GCF_000817695.3 Arachis duranensis
ATCTCTGCACCAGATTGGACATTGCCATTTGAATTAATGTGTGATGCCAGTGACCATGCCATTGGTGCAGTGTTGGGACAGAA
>NC_029775.3:109127057-109127698 GCF_000817695.3 Arachis duranensis
GAGAATCAATAACACTATCTGAGTTCTGAGTTCTTATAGATGCCAATCATTCTGAACTTCAAGGGATAGAGTGAGATGCCAAAATTGTTCGGAGGCAAAAAGCTACTAGTCCCGCTCATCTAATTGGAGCTATGTTTCCTTGATAATTTGGAGTCTATAGTATATTCTTTTCTTTTTATCCTATTTTGATTTTCGGTTGCTTGGGGACAAGCAACAATTTAAGTTTGGTGTTGTGATGAGCGGATAATTTGTATGCTTTTTGGCATTATTTTTAGTATGTTCTAGTTAGTTTTTAGTATATTTTTATTAGTTTTTAGTTAAAATGCACTTTTCTGGACTTTACTATGAGCTTGTGTGTTTTTCTGTGATTTCAGGTAATTTCTGGCTGAAATTTAGGGTCCTGAGCAAAAATTTCTGGACTTTACTATGAGTTTGTGTGTTTTTCTGTGATTTCAGGTATTTTCTGGCTGAAATTTAGGGTCCTGAGCAAAACTCTGATCCAGAGACCAAAAAGGACTGCAGATGCTGTTGGATTCTGACCTCCCTGCACTCGAAGCGGATTTTCTGGAGCTACAGAAGCCCAATTGGCGCGCTCTCAACGGCATTGGAAAGTAGACTTCCTGGGCTTTCCAGCAATATAT
>NC_029775.3:109127990-109128148 GCF_000817695.3 Arachis duranensis
CTAGGCTACTAGTTTACTATTAATAGGATCTTTTGACATTGTATCAGTACCTTATGACCTCATGACACTTTACACGTTTTCTCTGTGTACTTTCCACAGCATGAGTCTCTAAACCCCATGGTTGGGGGTGAGGAGCTCTGCTGTGTCTTGATGGATTG
>NC_029775.3:109128493-109140931 GCF_000817695.3 Arachis duranensis
TATTACTTGGACGACCCAGTACACTTGCTGGTTAGTTGTGCGGGATTGCAAAAGTGTGATTGCAATTTCGTGCACCACACTCTCCGTTGTTTCTGGACTCGGAAGTTTTGTTAAAAATGAGATTATAGCTGTTGTGGTTGCAATCAGCTCAAGATTTTGGGGTAAATAGTTGCAAAACAATCTGAATAAGGCTAATCTTCATCACTTTTACTGGGTTAAGTGCTATCAACATATGTGTTTATGTGTACATTGCTAATGATTTTGTGTATATATAAGTGCACATAGTTAATAATAATAATAATAATAATAATAATAATAATAATAATAATAATAATAATAATAATGGGGTGTAGCAGCAAAGAAAGAAATATATTCAGTGTAAGTTGGTTTGCTAGTGCATGAATTTTCAGTATTAATGAAGTTATATATACATTAAGCATTTAGTATAATTTAATCTCAATTTTTAGTTATGCATAATATTTTGTATATCAACTATATTATGTGTACATTAAAATCAACCATTAATATAAAATACATATTAAAATATAACTATATATTAAAAATAAATTAAAAATACCTAGTACACAAATATATTAATTACTGATTTTATATTTTAATATATAAATAATATTTTTATTTATATATATAAACTGGTAAAAAAACTAATTTTCAATTAATTCGATTGAACCGACCAATTCGATTTGATTTTTTAAAATTACAAGTGTAATTATCTGTGCCATGCACGTGCCATGCATGTGATAAGATCGAATAAAATATCAAAATGATAATTAAATAAAAACAGAAAAATTGTATTATAAAATTTATAAAAAACAATAATAAATAAAGCAAACCTCTAATAAAATTTTCATTAAAAATTTAAATTGTAAACAAATTAAAAAATTGGTATCAGGGTCAAATTAATAATTTTAAGAATATAACTCATTTAATCTATGTCACGTGTCAAAAATCTAATATATAATAATCTATTAGCTTAGAAGAGAAAATAGTATAAGTATAATAAAGATATTTTTATAAAATAAACTTAGAAGAGAAAATAGTGCATTCATTTTGGCGGAAAAATGGATTCATGAGAAATCGACACCTCATTTTTATTAGCTGGGGGAAAACCCAGTTTTAGTATATTATAAGTAGATGCTCACAAGTCCCTAGTGAACTGTAACACCCTAACTATCAAAAGTCATGCTTCCGGCTGCGCCACTCTGATAGCTCGGATATTACAACGACTCTTATACTATTTAATACCAAAATATGAGCCTGTTTAAAACTTAAACCTAATTTTTCAAAAAATATACACACATACTTACAATATAAGTTACAATACTCATCGGAAATACACACACACACACACACACACACACACACACACACACACACACATATATATGCATATACATACATATTAATTTACAAGCATCTCAAATCAAGATACTATCCCTCTTACAAGACTTGCAAAGCTAAAGGCGAGGGAAACATAAATCCTAAAACAATACAGAAAAGCCATCTAACAGAAAAGAAATAATATCTTCTGAACTTCGTCGTCTGTAACCTGAAAAGAGAAGACCTGTAGGGGAGTGAGAACATCATCCTCGAAAGGGTTCTCACTATAGGGTTGCAGAATTACTATAACAAGATACGTGAGATAAAATCGTTACAGTGATTAATAACCGCCTTATGTATATTTTCAAAAACAAAGGTCTACTACAAAAAGTATCTGAAATCTTTTCTGAAAAAGGAAACTGTTCATTTCTTAAAAATTCAAAAGCCTTTCAAAAGGTTTATCTATGTTGGACCAAATTAGTTTTTCATACTTTTCCCAAACCAGAAATATCAACCGGACATGGCCTTCGGCCTACCTCATGATCAACCATGGCTCTAGGCCTAATCAACTCAAACAACAACCAATCACAACAGTCCAACAGAGTCTCAGTTGCAAACATAAATAGGAAAGTTCAAGGACAAACAAGCAGTTACTGCAAGTAGAACAATTAGCAGATAATCACAAGTAATCACAAAGGCAAACCGAGTACAATATGCACACCCAAACAATGTCACATAAATTCATATGATGAATGCCTGTTCTAATGGCTGATGATATCATATGTCGGTTATAAAGCCAACTCGACAAGTCCTGATAGCTAACCATTGGACTGTCCCTCTGTCGTGTATCCCCAACTCGAGTTATTCACAATCATAAATCATAATTCATATCCAACACCCTCACTGGTGTGTATTCACGGGGGCAAGCTCATCCAAAACTTTCATAGTGTCTGGCCACACTTACGACATAGAGTCAGCAGAGTATCGAGTCTTAACCTGGAGCACGTGGTGGCTTGCCACTGCTTTCATATAGGAAAACTCGTATCTCAGATAATTGCAAGTGCAACAATCACTTTATCATCTCAAAGTCATTCATATTCATACTCAGCCATCCCGCCCATAACATATTTCACAATCAGCCATAATTCATTATCATATACAACCATTCCGGCTCATAACATATTTCACAATCAGCCATAATTCATTATCATATACAGCCATTCCAGATCATAACATAAAAGCACTCCCACCATCTAACATCATCAAACTCATGAAATCATCATTCAAGCCATAAATCACTTTTTCTCAATTCAATTTACTTTGAAATTGAAAATCAATTCTTTCTAGCCTTGGCTTTAAAATCCCTATTTCACAAATCTTTTCAGGCTCATAGCCACTTTTCCTCAAATGTAACTTTCTGTTTTCTAAAACAAAGTCACCCTCAGCATCATATTTCCAAAATTCCAAAGCCAAGCCAAATTAAAATCTCCTTTGAAGGATTCAAAATCATTCATCCTAATATAGGATTTGATAATAAAATTTCTCATCCGAGTCTCAAGACTTTAGGGAAGGACAACCTATCTCAATTTCTTAAAAATTCATTAAAATTCTTAAAATCATAGATCCTTAGTTTAAGCAAATAAAAACATAGTTTATTATAAAACTGGATCATATAAAGTCACAAGTCCCAACCCAATCCAAAGTTAATTCACTTGAAATGGAACCAATTCATTTAAATTAAAACCACTCTCATGTTCCTCCTTAAAAACCAATTCTCTGACTTCTTCCGAAATCCCACAAACGCAATTATTCAGTCAAAGTCTAATTTCCTTTAAAATCACTAAAATTTCCTCTGAACGAAATCTTTAAGTCTAACCAAAAGCAAAAGTCCTTTTTATATTAAAATCAATATTAGAACATAATACTTTCCTTCAGTGACTCAAATAGTAAAATAATTCATTTCTAAATAAGTCGAACTCAAGACATATAGTTTACTTAAATAGGTTAAGCTCAAAAACATAAATATTTTCTTAATAAATCAAATAATACAATTTCTCAAATCCAAACCTTTCTAAATAACTTTTCAAATAAAATCTAGGATTTTTATAAAAATTTCGGCAGCACCTCCCCTAAAACTTGGACTTTGCCACCCGGTTCGGGTCCCAACTAAACCGTTCCACAATCCTTTTCAACGGTCCAAATCCAAAATCAGTTCAAAAGCAAGCTAAATCCAATAGTCACCTCATTTTCATATCTCAAGGAAACCGTTTCAAAATCAAATCATTATCAACCGATTAAACTCATTTCTAAAACTTTAAAGAAACAGTTCAGCAATAATTCATTTATCAAAACCAAATAATAATATAATCAAAACATATAATCATATCCATCCAAAGTAGCCAAACAATACATAAGACTGGTACAATCACTAAAAGTATATAATTCTCACACCAGTATCTATTTATAACAATTCCAGATATAAAATAGCTTTTTAGAAAAGCCCCTACCTTAAAACGCAAAACCATAACCCAAACACGTCACAGGAACTTTCTCTCTCAACCTGAAAACACCAACAACCGCAACCTCAGCTCCAAGCCACTTTCACGGTAACCACAGCAATACTAATCGCGATATATAACAACCAAAACTCAATCTTATAACAATTAACACCGTAAAACCTAGCGTAAGATAACAAAGCATTAACTAAAGGGCTTTCGAAACGAAGACGCTTACCAAAACTAAGAAAGAACGGCTGAATCAAGTAGCGGTAGCCCCCGGCGGTGGTTTCGGCAACAATCGTGCTACACCTGATGACCAGAACGGCAGCAATCAGAACTCGAACCTATGTTACTAAACCTCAAAGTCTTTAACCAAGCATAACAAAATAGTGACTAAAAGGACTTTCTGAAACATACTTACTTACCAAAATAACACAATGAGACAGCTGCAATTTCGAACCGACCCGACAACAGCTCCGGTAGTGGCCAGAAGCTCCGGTGGGTCAACTATAATAACCACGCAGCATCTAAACCTTCTCAAAATCCAAAAAGACAAAAACCTCAATTAAAACCCTTACCGGTAGAGTTTTTCGATGACGACAGCGGGGTTTTGGTATCTCTGATCGATGGCAGCGACGTTGTTAGATTTCGGTACCCGTTCCGTTCCCATGGCAGCCACAGTGGTGGTTCTGGGCAGCATCCGGCGAGTCCTCCTCTTCCAGCGGTGACGCAGGTGGCTTCCCTTCCCGTCACAGCATCCTTCGTGCGTTGTTTCCCTCGGTTCTCTCTTTCCCAGACGCGTCTTCTTCCCCAGCAGCGGCGAAACCACACCTCCTCTCCAGTCTCAGACGCGAGCTCTCTCTCGTTGCCACCCTCCATTCTTGATGGCGACTACCACGGCTCCCTTCAAAGCAGCGACAGCGGTAACCTTGTGGCAGTAGAGCGCAACGGATCTGGCAGCACAGGCAGCGCCTTTGATGGCGAGCTCAACGGCAATGGACCCACTGTGCTGTTAGGATATCTGATTGATATAACTCACAAAAATATTCATGAGCATGCATTTGGGACTTTGAAGCACTAGACTTCCGATACTAAGACTGATCAACTTGATATCGATTATTTGGTGTGTATAGGAACCAGATGGCTCCTCGTGGATGCAGGCAAGGCCGTGGGAGAGGACGTGCCGGTACTCATGGGCCGAAAACTAACCCGAATGACCCCGTGAACTTCATGGCTGCATTGCAAAACATGGCTGCTGCTATGCAGGCCACTGCTGAGGCACTCGGACAGTAGATGAACAACCATAATCATGAGGGAAATGGTGGAAACGGGACTCAAGGTCTGATGACGTTGGCGACCTTCTTAAAATTTAATTTGCCAAAGTTCAAGGGAACCACCAACTCGACTGAAGCCGATACTTGGTTTCAAGCTATAGAGCGAGCACTGCAAGCGCAGTTAGTGCCTGAGGAGTAATGCGTCGAGTTTGCTACTTACCTGCTCACTGGAGAAGCATCACATTGGTGGCAGGGAACTCGACGACTCCTGCAGCAGTGTGATGACCCTATCACCTGGGATGCCTTCCAGGAGGAATTCTACAAGAAGTACTTTTCGAATTCTGCCAGGACGGCCAAGTAATTAGAGTTATTACAGCTAAAGCAGGGAACTATGTCTGTATCTGAATATACAGACAAGTTTGAGGAGCTGTTCAGGTTCTCCCGCATGTGTCAAGGAGCTCTGTGAGACTTCGAGGAGTGGAAGTGTATCAAATATGAAGGAGGGCTCTGAAGCAACATCTACAGTTCAATAGGGCCTATGGAGATTAGGACTTTCTCTGAGTTGGTAAACAAGAGCAGAGTTGTTGAAGAGTGTGTGAAGAAGGTAGCTACAGAGAGAGAAAAAGCCAGAGGGGATCATTCCCGCAGAACCGAGGAAAGAGCTTTGCTCCTAGAGGTCTGCCTTTCAAGCGGGGAGGCTTTGTACCACAGAGGGCTCAAGGTCAGAATAACTTCAGAAGGCCTAACAACAACAAAGTCTCAAGAAGAAGATTTGGGAAGCAGCCTCAGAATGAGCAGGCGTGTGCTAGACTGGATGGGGATTGTGTTACTCATGTGGCAAGTCGGGGCATAAAGCCTCAAATTGTCCAGAGAAGCAGAGGCAGGGTGCTGGGAGGACACAGCAGCCTGGTCGGGTGTTCACTACCTCCACTCTGGGTGCCGAGGGGTCCGAGACACTTATCTAAGGTAACTGTGAAATGGCTGGTCAAATTTTAAATACCTTATTTGATTTTGGAGCATCGCATTCATTCATTGCATTTGAAAAGGTTCATGAGTTAGGATTGAAGATTGTGGTTTTGACATACGATCTGAAAGTGTATAATGGCACCCATGAAGCCATGGTGACTAGGTTAGGATGTCCGCATGTTTCTTTTAGGGTTAAAGGACGTGATTTTGTTCATGATTTGATCTGCTTGCCGATGATCGGTCTTGATCTTATCTTGAAATTGGACTAGTTGTCTAAGAATCATGTCTTGTTGAACTATTTTGAGAAATCATTGCATTTCATGCCAGAAGGATCGAAAGGGCCGGTTATGGTGAATGGTTGTTACTTGAACTATGTGGTAGTAAATTGCTCGGGGCAGGAATGTCAAGGTGTTATGCTATTAGCTGCGAGTGTGTCAGGTGAGGAACAAAGTTTGGAACAAGTCCCAGTTGTTTGTGAGTTTCCTGAAGTGTTTCCTAATGACATTGAGGAATTTCCTCCTAGCTGAAAGGTTGAATTTGCAATTGAGTTGGTACCATGAACAGGGCCAATATCGATTGCCCCTTACAGAATGATATCTCCAATCCCTGATGAATCATTTTCTTTGAATTTCTTTAATTTAGATATTTCTGATTTCACTTCAATTTATATTGTTCATTGCTGTTTTGATTCCCTGCACCCATTTTCCTTTATAATTCATGTAATTTAAATTTTGCTGCAATTTAGATTCTGCAATTTAGATTCTGCAATTTTACTTTCTTACACTCTAAGATTCAGTCATTTATATTTCTTGTAATTTAAGATTCAGCTCTTTTAGTTTCTTGCTCTTTAAGTTTCAGCAATTTACTTTTCTTGCCACTTAAGTTTCTGCCAATTTATTTTCAGCAATCTACATTCTCTGCAATTTACATTCTGTCAAGTTAATTTCACCAAAAATCTCTCAATATTTTGCTTAACTAGACTGATCACTTCACTAAAGTTGCTTGATCCATCAATCCTCGTGGGATCGACCTCACTCTCATGAGTTTTACTACTTGATGCGACCAGTATACTTGCCAGAAGTTTGTGCGGATACAATTTTTTGCCATCAAGTTTTTTGCGTCATTGTTGGGGATTGATTTAGATTGACAATGATTAAGTATGTGATAATCTAGATTAAGTATTTTCTTAGTTTTTTTAAGCCCACTAACTATTTAAGATTTTGCCTCTGCTAACTGTAACTTTACTAGTTCGTTGTTGTCTTTATTGATGACATACTGATTTATTCCAAGACTGAAGAAGAGCATGCAGAACACCTGAGAACCATGCTACAGATACTAAAGGAAGGAAAATTTTATGCGAAACTGTCTAAGTGTGAATTTTAGAAGGACGAAGTACAGTTTCTCGGCCATATAGTAAGTAAACAGGGGATAGCCGTAGACCCTTCTAAGGTGGAAGCAGTGATGGATTAAGGGCGACCGACCTCAGTTACTGAGATAAGGAGTTTTCTGGGCTTAGCGGGCTACTATTGGAGATTCATTAAAGGCTTCTCACAGATAGCATTGCCATTAACCAAGTTAACCCGCAAGGACACGCCATTCGTTTGGACTTCTTAGTGTGAGGAAAGCTTTCAAGCATTGAAGCAAAAGTTGACTACCGCGCCTGTGTTGGTGTTACCCGAGCCGAGTGAACCATTCGAGGTGTTTTGTGATGCCTCACTAAAGGGTCTGGGGTGCATGCTGATGCAGCACTGGAATGTGGTGGCGTATGCCTCACGACAGTTGAGATCTCATGAAGTTAATTACCCAATGCACAACCTGGAACCTGTTGTGATTGTGTTTGCACTAAAGGTGTGGAGGCATTACCTCTATGGGGTTAAATTTCAAGTTTTCTCTGATCATAAGAGCTTGAAATATCTCTTTGATCAGAAAGATCTTAATATGCGACAGAGGAGGTGGATGGAGTTACTAAAAGACTACGACTTTGAGTTGAATTACCATCCGGGAAAGGTGAATGTTGTGGCGGATGCGTTGAGTCAGAAATTGTTGTACGCTGCTTGGATGATGCTCCGAGAAGAGGAGTTTCTCAAGGCATTCGAGAATCTAAAGGTTGGTGGTCAAAAAGTGGCTAGAACTCTATGCTTGAGTCGGTTACAAATCTTAAGTGATTTTAAATTCGAACTTCTGACGGCTCATCAAAACGATGACATGTTACCTAAGATATTGCCAGCTATTGAGCAAGGGAAGCAGTGGAGAGTGTCATGGAATCAAAATGGGTTATGGAGATTCAAGGGTAGGATCATTGTGCCGGATGTTAGGACTTTGCAACAAGATATCTTGAAGGAAGCACACAAAAGCGAATTTTCTATTCACCCTGGGAGTACTAAGCTGTACAACGACCTAAAGGCTATATTCTGGTGGCCTGGTATGAAGAATGATGTGGCAGAATACGTCTCAAAGTGCTTAACTTGTCAAAAGGTAAAGATTGAACATCAGAAACCATCCGAGACGTTGCAACCCTTGGAGGTTCCACAATGGAAGTAGAAGAGGATTGCGATGGATTTTGTATTGGGATTACCGAGGACCAGGACCGGATTTGATGATGTCTGGGTAATTGTGACCGGCTCACGAAGTCGGCTCATTTTCTACCCATTCGGATTTACTATACTCTTGAGGAGTTAGCGCGCCTGTATATAAAAGAGATTGTGAGACTTCATGGTGTGCCCACTAATATAATTTCTGATAGAGATCCCCGTTTCACTTCGAGGTTCTGGGGTACATTTCATAAAGCTTTTGGAACCCGTTTGAGCTTAAGTACAGCTTACATCCTCTAACAAATGGTCAATCTAAAAGGACAATCCAAACCCTAGAAGATATGTTGAGGGCTTGTGTTTTGGATCAACCGGTGAGCTGGAATCGGTATATACTGCTAGTGGAGTTTGCATACAATAGTAGCTACCATGCGAGCATCGGAATGGCTCCGTATGAGGCTCTGTATGAGAGAAAGTGCCAATCTCCGCTATGCTGGTACGAAGCTGTGGAGAAAAGTTTATTGGGGCCTGAGATGATAGCTTAGACTACTGAACAAGTTAAGAAAATTAGAGATAAGATGCTCACTACTCAGAGCCGTCAGAAAGAGTTACGCCGATCAGAGACGGAAGCCCTTAGAGTTTGAGGAAGGAGACCATGCTTTCCTTAAGGTTACTCCGACAACAGGAGTAGGTAGAGCAATTAAGACAAAAAAACTGAATCTCCGATACATCGGTCCATTCCAGATTCTCAAGAGGGTTGGACCGGTGGCATACCAAATGGCTCTACCGCCTCACTTTTCGAACCTGCACGATGTATTTCACGTGTCGCAGCTTTGGAAGTACACTCCTGATGCTAGCCATGTGCTAGAACTGGAATCGGTCCAGTTAAAGGAAGATTTGACTCTGCCAATGACTCCGTCAGGATTGCTGATGCGAGTGTTAAGAAGTTACACGGAAAAGACGTTTCATTAGTGAAAGTGCCATCGAGTCGAGTTGGTGTTGAGGAGCACACTTGGGAACTTGAGTTAGAGATGCGAGCAGACTACCCACACCTATTCTTAGGTAACCAAAATCGAATTTTGTGGGCAAAATTCCCAATTAGGTGGGTAGAATGTAAAACCCGGTTAATTAATAATTAATTAACCTATAAATTAAAATATATTCTAGAAAATGAGAAATGAGGTTTTTATGGTTTAATGTGATAGAGAAATTTAAAACGGGAATTTTGACACCAATTTTAAAGAAATCAGCCCAAGATTGGGTCAAACGGGCCAAACCAAACCAACCGGACCCGTATTGGGCCCTTGGTTCAACCCAATGCCAACTTAATGAAGGGCACAGCCCTTCTCTCCCCACTCTAAACACACACACGCTGAAAACACTTGGGGGAGGAAGGAAGAACACTCTTCCAAGGGCATAATCCTAGCTTGATCTTTGAATCCCAATAACTTTTGATCCGAAGCTCTGATTGACGCACTGTTTACGGCCACATGACCATGGCGTTGAGCTCTACAAAATCCACACAAAGATTCTTAAGGTAAGCCACGTTTTCTTCTTAGAATTCTCAGCCCTTAGTTTCAAAAATTTTGGATGAAAAGTGTTGAGATTTTTTAGTTTGGATGTTATAGGCTCAAATTAACTTGAAGGAGAAGCTTCTTCTTGCCTCTTTTGATCATTGGGCTTGGTAAGTATCTCAAACCCTAGTGAAAATTCTAAATTAAAGCATTTGGGTATTGAGTTATTGTGTTGGGTGTGATATTGTGGCTTAGGCATTGTATATATGGGTCTTGGAGCTTGATTGGTAGTTTTGGAAAGTTTTGGAGTGGAGCTCCAAGCTTGAAAATCTGTTGGTGAAATTTTGGAGACCTTGGGAGTTGAAATCATTTTGGCAAGAACATAAAATGCATTTCCTCCAATTTTTTATTTTTGGCAATCACACAGTTCAGATCCTCTTCCAAGTAATCAGTATTGGACTGAAAATAACAATACAAATTGGATCATTCATTAGCTCTGATTAAGAAAGATATACAAATAGCCATAACTTGCAGCTACGATGATGCAGTGGATACCGAAAAGTTCTCCTAATCAAATTCTAAAGTTCACATGTCTACTCACTGAATCGATTTTGAGCTGAGTTTTACTATTTAAGTTTACCTAAGTTCCACAATTAGAAACCACAAATAAAGATCTATTTTGCATATTCCAATTATCAAAAACCAGTTCTTCTAGGTTATTGATATTAGATTAAATTACTAAACTAACATCTTCTTTTAAAGGAATCATGGACAATCCCAATAAAAAAAGATTGCTTTCAACCGGGTATTTTCTTAATTCAAACACATAAAAACACAAAGAAGTAGTCTTCATCTCAAGGCATTGTTCTTACCAAAGCAATTCACACACAAATCATCTATCCATACTACAAATTAACGTAACCTCAACCGAGTGATCAGCGAGTGGTCAAGTCACTGCCTAAACCAAACGCCTCCATCTGTGGACTAAGCATTTTCTCTTTTCTTCTCTTCTTTTACAATAAAAATCCAAGGGGCCATTTTTGTTCTGCAACAACAGCCGGAGAACTTCCTAAACCAACTGTATCTGCAGCTTCAAAAATGAACAACAAAAAGTTAGAAATGATTCCACAATGGCACCAAAAGTCCTAACTAAATGACACTCCATTTGTTCATACAAACAATCATAGAAAAAGAAAAAATAAACTCATAAACAAAACAAAAGAAAATAGAAGTAGATTAATCTAAATAAAGTTTCAGGTTAGATTGTCAAATACGAAAAGTATATGAAATTGAGTTAGTTTTAAAGAGAAAGTCAAAAAATGAAGTAGAACCATTCATTTTCTAAATATGCAACTACTTGAAACTTCTTAAACCATATTCCACTTAATGAATCCTAATTGCAACCAAAACTCAAATCCCTTTTAGATTTCACCTTAAACAATGCAACATATACTTGTCCAAAATCGTGAAATTGTGGCCTAGAATTATCTGCAATAAGCAATGAACCCTATCCAATAATGTTGTAATCCAATTTCTTTAAAGCCAAAAAATAGAAAAAATCGAGTTATAATATACAGGCAAATTAGAACACAACTCTTTCAAAAGCAAATAAGCAAGAAAAGACATATGACTTCAATATAAATGATTATTTTTTTTAGAAAATACCATGCACAATGCAAGCAAGTTGAAACAGCAGTTTCCAACACAATGTGAGCAAAAAATTCATCACCAATCTAACTTGTGCACATCATCAACATATAACAACCTCAGGTTTAACTTTCATACTCTAAAAGTAAAGTGAAAAGCAGAACAACGGAATCATTCTTTTCATACAAAATGTAAAACTTCACCTAGTGGAATAGAGCTACTCCAATTTAGGAAATTTCTTTGATGATGTCTTCCTTAAAACTTAACTGATCCTTCACTCTATATAGAGCTTGAGTAACTTATAGTCTTCTCCGATTGCAAAACTGGAATAACTATGATTAGATAAAGAATTAATTGAAGGATGTCATAACCAAGAAGAAGAAGGACATGATGACTATTCTAACTTTTAAGAAGCAAATTACCTCTGTAACACCGCCAATGGCAGGATCTCAGATCTCTGCGTTCTTTTTACCAGTATCGTCAACTTGCCGCCAGCTACTTCTTCACTGATGGCAGCAACACAACTCACAACTCACCTCTGCTGCTGTTCTTTCTCTTCACCGTTGCATCAACAACTATTATCACCTTTCGCAAATTGTTCTTCATCTCTGCAGTTCGACGGAAGCAGATTCGGAGCCTCTGCCACCATCTTCTATTTTTTTTTTGTGCTAGA
>NC_029775.3:109140988-109208665 GCF_000817695.3 Arachis duranensis
CCAATGAGATCCTTCTACTTTTTCACTGGTGATATGTCTATTAATTTATGTATACTCGACATCTGCCTCAATCACAGAAAGAAAAGAGAGATAAAAGAAATCAAGTAATAATCTTATTTTAAAATCTAAATTTAAATTTATTCAGTGTAACTCTCATTTTAAATGTTCAAATTCTGATCTAAAAACAGAAAGATTATTTATGTTGAACTATAAATTAAAATTTAGTTTAATATTCAATTATAATAAATTTTAATATATAAAGTAAAAGAAACTACTTTAAATCTCTTATGATTTCGGTATAAAATATATATATATTAACTAACCTTACACAACACAATAAAATTCAACTAAACATGTTAGTTATCCTTTAAATTAAATAATACTTTTTAAAAAACAGGTTAGCTAAGAGTCAAAGGCAGTTTTTTAGTTCTAAGAAAAGGAGGGATTTAAAAATAAAAATGGAAACTAGCTTAGTAGGATATCTTTATTATATACTTCAAGTTTGTCTTCAACTCCCAAAAGTTGACACCTAAGGCTAATTAATATCAATGACTACCAGCATATAATATAAGAAGTACATATGAAAACGACACTGCTGGAGGAATCATTGAATATTATTGTATTCAATCGCCCTATGAATCAGCAATTAATAAAAAAACGATGATGAAATTATTTCAAAAATATAAAAATNNNACATCGAAATTATGCTATCGCTTTTGTCACTTTTAAATAGAAATTATTTTTTTCATTTATAATAAAAAAATTTAATATTCTAAATTTTCTTAGATAAAAATAAAATCTTACTTATAAAATCGTAACGTTTTCATTTTAACGTACGTTTTCGGTTTTTCACACAATTAATGCACTAGATGGAGAACAATTTACTATAATAAATAAAATATAAACCACTTTTATTAGAATGCACAAAATAAAAAATAGATACTAAAATGTATTTTTTGCATAATTTATATAAATTATGAGAAGGGTCTTGCGGTTTATAGAATACATGTAATCCGCTATAGGGGTATTGCGAATTACGTGCAACGAGAATTGGTTATAAACCGTGACAGGGATGTCGCAGTTTACGTGTGGACGTAAATTGTGTATAAACCGCGATAGAAGTGTAGCAGTTTATGCATTACTATAAATATTTATATGAAACATAAAACAAAGTGTGAGGTTAACAAAAAACATACATTACATACACCTAATTCAATAGAAATAAACTAAGTACAAACACATATAATACAAAAGTACATGGTAAATCCGAGATACATAGGTATCATCAATGGAAACATAAAATAGTAAGTTACGGCCCCTATCTATTCTCATCCTCGTCGGCAGAGTCATGTCCAAATGCGCCCAGGAGATGCGATCCTGTCCCAGATTGAGCGGCCCGTCTCACTCTGGTGGGCCTCTGGCGCTGCTGTGCTGGAGGATCGATATGCGACCCTGTCCCATATGCAAATGCAGGCATCCCACCCATGTCCAACCAACTGTCATACGGACTTCCAGCAGGCTCATTCAGGTCTATATGTAGCTGGGGCTGGAACTGAAATTGGCTGGAATCTCTCATGAAACCAAGTGAAGTGGACTGTATACTGCTTCACCTTATTCTGTGATGGTAGCTTGCCAAACAATTCCTCAAACCACTTCCACGCCGGTCTATCTTCTTCCATAAACTTCTCAAAATTAGTAAGGCACCCGGATACAGGTAGACCATCCACGGGCAGGCCCAACTGGTATGCTACATCCTGCAGCGTGACAGTGCACTCTCCAAAGGGCATATAAAAGGTATGCGTCTCAAGACATCACTACTCAATAAAAGCACCGACTAAGGGCTCGTCTAACTAGAACCACCTGGCGTTGAGTCTCGCCAGGTGGTACAAACTGGCCCTCTCCAGATATTGTATGATCTTGTCGTGCAGAAGCATGTTTTGCTGCCTCCGAACACTATATATACACCTAGTCGACTGGAGAATGTCACACAATAAACCAAACATATAAAAAACTCAACAGTAATTTATAGTCATCTACCACATGACTACAATTTTAAAGTTTAGACTGCTAACATACACTTCCTATTTTCTAATCACGAAATTCGATGAAAGACATAAACGGTTAAAATATTAATTTAAATATTATATTTTTTGATTAAAATAATAATTTAAATCTAAATTTAGATACATTAACTAACAATAACTAAATTAAAAATAACCAAAATAACAAAAAATACGAAAAATAATTAAAATAATAATTTAACTAACAACATTATACAAAATACATTAACTAAAAGTTATAATACTAACCTCCTCGTATATGCTCCCAGCCATGTGCGCAACGCCGTTGAGCTTGTATAGACTGCGTGCCCTGGCTCCTATCTCAACTAAAATTAACCACTATTCTCTCTATTTTTCTCTCTAGAAAACCACTACTTCTCTCTCTAGAATAGTTTTTCTTTCAGCATAAATGTAATCCACGAGACCCTCCAGCGTATTTATAGTAATGCATAAACCGTTACACCCCTATCGCGGTTTATGCATAATTCACGCTCACACATAAACCGCGACACCCCTATTGCGGTTTATGACCAGTTCTCATTGCACGTAATCTGCGACACCCTTATAACGGATTATGTGTATTATGTAAACCGCGGAACTCCTGTTACAGTTTACATAGATTATACAAAAAATGTATTTTGATATCCATTTTTCATTTTGTACATTCTGGTAAAACTGGTTTGCATTTTATTTATAATAGTAAGTTGCCCCTAGATTGACTACAATACAATATTACAAGCCACAATGGACCAATTTTTAAGTGTATGTTTATATTATAGTTTGTCAAATTAAAATTTAAATAAAAGTGATTTTATAAAATTAATTTTAGGTATAAATAAGTTTGTATTAATATGGTTTATATTTATTAACTTTATACTAAAATTAATTTTGATAAAATAAATATTGTTTGGATAATATTAAATAAAATTATTTTTAGATAGATAATTACTAAAAAATACATGACATTAAATTATAATGTTATTTCTTATATATGTTTATTTTTTTGATATTTTTTAATATATTTTTTATATAGTATATATTATAATACTTTATTTTAGTATGTTACTAATACTCTCATTACTCTAATAGAATTAATAGAATCATAATACAAATAAAAAAATATTCTATACAAAAAAATAACAAGTAAAAAATTCATATAAATAAAAAATAATAATATACATGAGAGAACATTAAAAAAATATTATAAAAAAATAATAAATTAATTATATGAATAATAAAAAATAAAATTGGTAGATAAAAAAATAAATTTCAATCTAATATGAAGAATGAACAGAAAAGTTAAAATTTTTAGTTTTGGATAAATTTTGATTGAATGATAGAATCATATTTACGTTTAAGAGAAGAAAAATAACGAAACAAAAAAATAAAATTTTCAAAAAAAATTAAACGTAAGTTTAATATTTCAAACCCTAAAGCAAACACACCCTAAGTAATAAGTTGTAACCCAAAAAAGAAAAGTTATGCAATATCAATTCCCATTACTATTTCTATAATATTCATAGTTAGTCGCACCTATAACAAGTTAAAATTATAATCTCATTTACAGTTTAGTGATTAATCGTGTGTTAAGAATTAAACTTTCATCTCCTTTTCTTGCTTGCTACCTTTGATAAAGAATTAAAAAAATAAAAAATAAATTGAACAAGAAGTCTAATTTTCATCTTAGCTTTTTGTCGCGTCTCATTTGAACTTGAAATCGTGTGTTAAGAATTAAACTTTTATCTCCTTCTCTTGCTTGTTATTTTTGATTAGGGTGTACGCAGATTAAATTAGATCGGATATTACTGAAAATTTGATCTGATTCGCACAATTTTTATCGGATTTGATTGGATGTAATATCTGCATTTTTTGTGTTAAATTCAATTTGTACATTTGCAGATCAAGTATATCCGTATAATTGAACATTCTCTTATTAATTATATTTCTATGTAAGAAAAATTCAATAAAAATGTTTTTTTTCACACTTTTTAATTTATTTATTCCTAAAATATTTTAATCAAATTTTTTTTAGATGTAGAGCAGATATCCGCCATCCGAGCCGTAAAGAGTGCGGATCGGATCCTATTCGATCCGATCATATCGCGGATCAAATGCGGATATTTACCGCAAATTTGCGGATACGATCCGATCCATGAACACCCCTACCTTCAATAAAAAATTAAAAAACTAAAATATAAATTGAACAAGAAGTCTAATTCTTATCTTAGCTTCTTCACTTTCCCACGGGACACAACATGATACGGGACACGCAAACACACAAATTTAAAATTTTTATAAAAAATAAGGAGACGCGGTATAAATATAAAAGATGAAGCATTTTTTAAATAAATTGTAATGATATTTTGGTATTTTATTAATGTTAAATATAAATTTATTTTTTTATTATTTTAATAACTTTTTTTAATTATATAAAATATTTAAAATATTTTTTATTTTAATAATTAATAATATATACTATTTTTAAACTCATTTCAAAAATACATCTTAAGAATAAGGCTGGACACGCTGATATATGATGGTATTTAAATGTGTTTAAGTGTAGCTAGAGAAATTTTTTTATTTTTTATCAAGACACGGTTTGATACAAAAGACATGTGTGTCGGATAAATGTCAATGAGTATCATATTCGAAATGTGTTTAATATATTATAAATTATTATTATACTATATGATCAACTGTGTAAGAATATGAACAATTCTTTTGCCTTTTGCATGGAAGAAATTTAGAAAAGTCTGAGGGAGGAAGATAAAGTAGGGACAAATGCAAATCCTTAGGAGGGAACTGTTTCAAACGTTGTTGTCACCTTCTAAGTTCTAATAATGTTACATATAAATATAACATATAGTTTTGAAACTTCAAATTTAAATCTGCCACATAAAAAAGAAAAAAAAAGGTTACAATACAAAAAAAGAACCCTTGCTGGGACCATTTTTTCTTTTTGTTCCCAACCGTTTGTTTCTCTTTTCTCTTTTGAAGTTTCAAATTTCAGTTATAGTTTCAACCTCGGAAAGTTGTCAAACAATGTTTCTTTTTTCTAACATAATAATAATCCCTTTGCTGCGTTTCTACATTGAATTGTTCTGAATCTCTTTACTGTATCAGAATCTATCATTCAATTCTATTAGAACTTTTTCCTTTTCTTTTATTTTATTTTAATTTTTAGTTTGAATTATATATTATTTTCATTCAATTTTCTCTGCTTTTTCTTTTGATCTCTCTCTCACACTTTTTGTCTCTTTTTGTTTTCTATATCTTCATTCAATTTCTTATATTTTCTAAGCTTAGTAGTTCTAACTTCTAAGTCACATGCTTTGATATCTTAGTATGTAGTACCAAAATTAATATTTGTACATGCAGGTGTTCGTTAATTTGATCACAAATTCTTGTGCTAAGAATATGGAGAAGAAATCATCATCATCAACAAAGTTTGATGAGATTTCTGAGTTAGGATTTCAACCTCCTCCTCCTTCTCCTTCTATGGAGGATCATTCGGCAACCGATGCATGGACATATTCAGAGCCAGAGGCATCAAACTTATCAGATTCAGTTGATGAAAGCAGTTATGCCAGTGACCTTTCGCCTTCTCGGCCGACGGCTGCGAAAGCAGATGCTAAACAAGGTGTTCTTTCAAGGCTAGGATTGAAGTTGCGCAAGAATTCGGTCGATGTTAAGCTCAATGAGAGTGATCTTATGGATTCAGGTTTGGTTTGCATTCAATAAATTGTCTAATTAATTTTAGATGAAAACATGCAGTTTGAAGTTGATAGTTGAGAATCGTTATATGATAATTTAGTCAAACATGTCTGACTTGAGTTAAAGTAGGATTCTTCAATAAATATAATTTCCATTTGAAATTAAAGTAATTAATGAAGTTTTTATGTTTGATTAGGTGAGCTTGAAGTAATGAAGGAAAGATTTTCAAAGCTTCTGTTGGGAGAAGACATGTCTGGTGGTGGAAAAGGAGTTTGCACTGCAGTTACAATTTCAAATGCCATTACCAATCTCTATGGTAATTTCTTGAGTTTCAATAGTGGCAATATCATATTCAAAAATCAAAATGGTTATCTGTTATTTATTTGTTTATTAATGATGGTTGAAATTGTGAATTCTCATTCTGCAGCAACTGTATTTGGACAAAGTTTGAAGTTGGAGCCACTGAAGCCTGAGAAGAAAGCAATGTGGAAAAGAGAAATGAAGGTTCTTTTATCAGTGTGTGATTATATAGTAGAATTTGCCCCAACTGCACAATATTTAGAAGATGGAACAATCGTTGAGGTGATCCCTTTTTTGCAAAATTATACTCTCTCCATTTCATATTAATTAACGAGTTGAGTCCTAAATAGTCTTTTAGATTGGTCGCGTGCACTAAAATAATTCCTAAGATCTCAATTACATCACTAAGATGGTCAAAAGTGACTAATCACACAGTTAAGGACAAACGTAATGCACTTTTGCCGATCTCAGAAATATAATTGGTGCAATTGAAATCTTAGGGACTATTTTAGTGCACGCGGTCAAACTCATGAACTATTTGGAGGCTTAACTCGCTAATAAACAAATGTACCAAAAAAGTTAAAATGATTTTATAACTTCACATCTCTGAATGTATCTAATAATATGATTTGATAATGTCTCTCAGATGATGAAGAGTAGACCAAGATCAGACATATATATCAACCTCCCTGCTCTACAGAAGCTTGACACAATGCTCATAGTAGGACACAAACAACTAACAAACCTAAATTTCTTCAAATTTTCATGTGAAAAAAGATGTGTCTGATATTTGTCTCATTGACATGATTTTCATCTTTTTTGTAGGAAATATTAGACACTTTCCATGATACTGAATTTTGGTATGTAGATAACATTCCGGCGAATTCACCACGCACGCGCGCAACCTCTTTTCGGAGGATTGTTCAGCGAAAAGACGAGAAATGGTGGCTTCCGGTGCCTTGTGTTCTCCCCGGTGGCCTATCTGAAAAATCAAGGAAGCACTTAGTAGAAAAAAGAGATTGTGCTAACCAAATTCATAAAGCAGCCATGGCAATAAACAACAATGTTCTTGCTGAGATTGATATCCCAGAAACCTACATTGATAATCTTCCTAAGGTTAGTTAAATTTCATCATTGGTTATATGATTTTATCCCTACTGTTTATAAGATAATTTTATGTTTAATGAATCTCAGTGTAAAATTAAATTTTGTATAATAAGTCTTAGAATGAGTGTACATTTTCTTTTCTTCTCTCAGCTGAAATTCTATAGCCAAGTGGTTGAGGATCCAATTACATGTGACCCCCTAAAGTCTTGGAATTTATCATCAAATTTCATAAGCCTTTTATGGAAGCCAATGATAGCAGCTGAGACTTGTAGAAAAAGGGATGATATAATTTCACATAAGGTACACTTAGCATATAAATCCAATTAGATTTAACAATATTCTGCTCATTATTTTGATATCATAAAATAATTAAAAGCTAGGACCTATAGACTTAAAAGGATTAATTGTACTCTACTATCCAAAAAAAGTTATATAATGCACTTATTTCAGGTCAAACACATGTTTATGAAATATCGAATAAATTTAGATATTAGGGACTAAAAATACACACAGCTTCAAGTTTGGAGAATTCCATGGTTCTTAAAATCGGACCGATTCAATCAGGTTAATTGGGAGTTAGTCACCAAATCAATTCGGTTCAAATAGTTAACAATAAATCAGTCAAAAATTTGAAAAATCGGTTAATCAATATGACTTTTTAGAGGTTAACGTTTTAAAATAATAAAAAACACAATAATTTTTTTCAAAAAATATATATTTTATACATAAATATATTGTTTTATTATATCCTATTCAAAAGATTAAACCTCAATTAAATCTTTGAAATTCTAATTCTACTAATTTAATGATCAATTCGATTTTCAAAATCTAATACAAAACAATTACTCCAAACAAATGCAGGAAGTTTTTTTTTTTTTTTTCATGCTACTAGTTTTTCTTTCATGGTGGCTGAATTATGATGCTAACTTCATCTGCTCTTTTTCAAAACATTGTTTTCTCTCAGAATGGAAGAGCAAATATGGGAGACACAATTTACCACTACATGTCTGCTGCAGAGAAATTCTCAGCTGATCAACTTCTTGACTACTTGAAGATAAGTTCTGAGCATGAAGCACTTGAGCTGGCCGACAGGGTCGAGTCTTCGATGTACTCGTGGCGCCGGAAAGCTTGCCTGAGCCATTCCAAATCATCCTGGAGCAAAGTGAAGGAACTCATGGCCGACGGCGACCGGAAGGACAAGAATTACACCTTAGCTGAGAGAGCAGAGACTTTGTTGTTCTGCCTGAAGCAAAGATATCCTGAACTGTCACAAACTTCTCTTGACACATGCAAGATTCAGTATAACAAGGTAATAATAAGTTTTGCAATATATTGAATCATAAAGTTCTATCATTGCTTCATTGTGCACAGTGATGGTGGAGTATGTGAAATCATGTACATATAAATAAGTTTGGATTTCTGTTATAGAAAGTGGAAAATCATCCTCTTATTTACATATTGATCTTAGTAAATTACATTCACCTTCCTTGAGATTAAGTGGTATTTACATATGCTAAAGATTAAAACTTTTAATGACATTAGTTTGTATTTTAGTATCAATAATTAAGATATTATTATAATTTATCTAAAAGTTACATTATATTGTGTTCGCATGTCTTATGAAAAACAAAAAATTAAGTATATTTACATATGTTGTGTCGTGTCATATCTAGTGTCTATATCCGTGTCCGTACTTCATAGGTAAAAAAGCTAAAGGCAGAAAGGGAAAAAGACTAGTGTACTAAAAACTTAGTATATATTTATTCTTCACTAGAAAAAGATTATTATAAAATGTGATAATAAACTCCTTTGTAAACGCAGTACTAGAGACAGATTGTTATTAACAAATATAGAAATTTAAACTGAGCATATGGACTTATCAAGAATGAAAATTTATATCATTTTGCAGGATGTTGGAAAAGCAATACTGGAGAGTTATTCAAGAGTACTAGAAGGCCTAGCATTCAACATTGTTGCTTGGGTTGAAGATGTTCTCTATGTAGATAAATCAATGAAGAACAGAGAGGTCTAGGTACACCATAAATTGGTTTGGCATCTTACACCCTTGTTGCTGTTCCTACGAAAGAGTTAGGATAATGTAGAAAGGTACTAGGTGATTGATTGTTTGAAAAGATATTCACTTGTTTCAAGTGTGTATGAAGACTAAAGTGTGTTCTGGTTTATAGTTGGCAAATCATAGTTTGCTAGCTCTAACCTTGGTTTGAGGCTGAAAATCATATGTTGAAATGAGCTAAATATAGTTTGTCTTTCAAATCCTGTTTTGCAGTCTTCCAATGCTAAAAGAAACACACAGGAAAAATCCACATCTAGCTATTTATAGGTGAGTTCTCTCGTGGTCACACTAACCATGGCTAAACCCTAAATCCTAACATTTGCAATTTTTTTTTAAAAAATAACCATAATGTTTAGTTTCATTCAATTTTATGTTTACTGTTTTCGATTTGTATCAAATTTATTCTTAGACATTAATTCTATAAAAAACGCTAGGAACAAAAATGAAAACTTCCAAGATAATTGAATTTTGACACAGATCAAAAACGTTAAAAATAAAATTGAATTAATCAAAAATATTATGGACAAAATTAAAGATAAGAGATATTTTGAAAGAAAATCACAAACATTAAAAGACAAAAATATGCTTTGCCTTTGTAGAAAAAATTGAAGCATTTTAAGCCACATACTCAAAGCATTAAAATATAAGAACAATGACAACACGAGTTGCACCTAAAGAGATCATATACGCAACTTAACCTGGCATTCTGACAATTACATCCTGTTTTCACTGCTACTATGCAAGGAATTTGAAGCTTAGCTTACCAATTTGGGAAGATTCTGAATGAAGTTTGAGCGTTCTTTTGCAATAGTATCAACAAGCTTAGCTAAGTGTGGAAGGTCTTTGAAGGGAAGACTAGAGAACATAGTTTTATCAAGTCCAAAAAGCAAAAAAATCCAATATTTTTGATAACTCAGACGATGATAATCTGTCACAACCGTTGCATAGAAATTAATTAACCTTAACTACTATATTCATTTACATCAAGTTGAATGCACAACAAGATTTCATGCAGCAGCAGTAACCATACTTGAATGCAAAAATTCATCTAACCTTTTCAAGATTTCTTGCTGCTTCAATTCAAAACTGCCATCGAAATTCGCTAAGAGGTCCGATCTCAGGTTGTTTACCCGGTTTGACCCCTACGGGTTTTGGAAAAATCGGCGACCCCGTCCGGTTTTCAAAAACCGAACCGGATCAATACCTTTTTGAAATCTGAAATAAAAAATTTGAAAAACCCTAACCAACCTCACTCACTCATCACTCGCTCATCATTCATCACCGATTCTCTCTCCTCCGTACCTCACTCACCGCGCCGGTCAGCCAACAGAGGTCGCATCTCCTGCCTCCGCGTCGCCATTCTCCGTTATCCTTCCTCCATGGCGTGTTCATCGTCGCCGGTCTCTGCCTCCTTCGCGTGACTCGTCATCCTCTGCGTGTGGCTGTGCTGAAGCTCCGAACTCCGAAGCTTCGCCGTCCCTGACTCAGCTTCTGCTTCTGCTTCTGTAGGTGAGTTTGTTTTATTTTTTAGGTTATTCTTTAATGGTTATTAATTTTTTAAGCTTACTATTTTCAGTTTTAGTGTAGTTTTAGATGAATTGATGCCAATTGATTTAGATAAATTGATGATTAGTTATACTGATTAGTCTTGATGGAGAGGACGGTTCTGATATTGTTCCGAAAATCTGGTTAAGGGGAAATTATTCAGGTTTGTTGCTTACTTTGGCAGCTGCTGTGTGCATTGTTTTGAGCTTATCAATAGTGATAAGAAGGAAGATGATTAGGTCAAGGGAATCTTTATCACGGTCAAGGTTGCCTGTGAATTCATCAGATGCTGATGATCATGTCAAGATTGCCAATATTTAGATTTATTAGATAATAAAAAGAGGAAAAGTTTGTGATGTTTATTTAGATATCAAGTAAATAAGTTGTGTGTAAATCTATGTGGATATCATAAGAGAAGAAACATTGAATTTCTGAGTTTGAAAGTGACCAATATAAACTTGCGGACCATCATTCTGTGGAAGAGAATCCTATTAAGGAGTGTTTGTTTTGTTGTATCAAAGTCTCTTTACTTGTTAATATCACCATACCTTTTGATTATTTGTTCAATGTCATTGTAAATTTTGTTATGTATTGTATTGTTGTATCAAAGTCTGTACTTGTTTACATCATAACTTTTGAGTGGTAATTGAGTTTACTGATTATGCTTCAAATTAAGTGAAGGAATGCATAGGCAACAATGCGTATGTCCTTTGGATTTAATGTCTATTTTCGTATTAGTTATTTTTAGGAATTGAAACTTAATTGTTGTTAAAGTGTTAGTGAAGACATGTATTTCAAATTTTAATATGATTTTATAGTTTTATTTTAAGTGAGACCGGATCCACCTGTTCAACCCGTGATCCACCAGTTGAACTAGTGACCCAGTATTCTGGTTTGATTACCGTTCGGTTCTGATAACTATGCTTGACGGTGTTTCTCTCTTTCCCAAATAAATTAATTAATGCTATGAGTGGTGCACTTTGTAATGAATTCCATTGTTGAATTTGAATTTTTCATTGTTTGGGATTTTTAGTTTTTACAAGAAAAATTTTGAATTGATGCAGCACATTATGAGTTGAACAAAATAAGATTCTTTTTTCATTGCCTAGTTTTTCAATAATTGTCCGTACTGAAGTATCTGGTTCCTCTGAAACAATAATCCTTATTACCAAAAGTGCAAACTTTGATGAACTTCGTTTCTTCAAGGCATTACTAAGTGTTCTTTTGGATTTGCTATTTCTGGTAGGTTTGGAATATTTGATGGACCCTGGTTGGATTTCAAAACCATGAAATGGATATTAATTGTTCTGTAATCTGTTCACTTTATCAGGGCACAAAGAGCTCGAAATGAGTGCTGCAGAAACACCAAAGAAAACCGGCACGCCCCAAATTGTTAAGTTGGACAAGGCATTGAAGTTGGTAATTGTCTATCTAGCTGTGAATTTTGTTTTATTTTTTCATTTTTTGTGTATGCCTAGTTAGTAGTGGCCAGTGAATTATTTTTATGTGCAATCATTGTGCATTCATATAGAAGAGTGAGCATTGCAAGGGCAAGATTGTTGCCTTGTGACCTAAAAGGCTAAAAGGTATGGGTTCAAATCATTGAAACAACCCTCCACCTATGGGAGTTACGGCTATCCTCTCCTGTCCCCGACCCAAGCAGATGGGAGCCTTGTGCACCAAACTTTTTTTCTTTTTTATGTTCATTCATATGTAGCATTACATTAGATATGGAGTGAAAAATGTTTTCTTTAGTGCATTTGCTAAGCTAGTCAATTGTTCTATATAACAAGTTAGTTTGTTTGTGTATATTTGCATATTAACCCCCAAAAAAAAGTTGTTTAAAGACTGGTGCTCATTCAATATTTTGCATTTTCAAGGATGTAATCCATTGTATTTATATACTTCTCTGCCATTCTGATTGGCAGGCTGAGGCATGGGTAAATAGTATGAGTAAAGGTGCTGATGATCATGATGAAAAACCGGATAATGAAGTAGAGGGTCGGCCTGAAAGGTAACCAGCACCATTAACTTGTTAACGTTCTGATTTTTGATATGGCACAATAGCACAGTCGAGCAATAGTAGCAATATTAGTTTGAATTCACTATTTTGAATTATGGTGTGATACCTACTGCTTATGTTGTATCATCACACTTCTATGCTTCATTGTAGGCTTGGATTAGGTGCAAAAGTTTCACGGAAATCCAAAGTTGGTCCCTCAGATGACCCTGTTGACAGAAAATTGTATGCCAAAATGCAAGCCGAAAAAAGAAAGACAGCGAAAATTGCCCAAGAATCTGCTTCAGTCGCAAGCAATGCTTTAGATGACGAGGAATACGATGAAGAATTGGAAAGCAGAACTAGTGCGTTCACCAAGAGGAAGGCATCAGTTCCTTTAACACTGTCTAATAAGAAGCAAAAGTAATGGCATCTACTGATTCGAGATCCCTATGTTTAGTTGGTTATCATATTCTTTGCACTTGTCTTGCTGGCATGAAAAAAAAATGAGCTTTCATGTAATACAGTTATGCACTTAAGGACAATGGCTATAAAGTACTATGGCGGCATCTAATGCTCATTTTGACTATGTTTCCTATGTTCCTCTTCAGTAATTTACAAGAAGAGAAGTAACAATGTTAAGAGGAAATGGTATGTGTTCTTATATATATTTGTATTGTTTAGCTTGCTAGCATATAAACTCTGAATCTTTTTTTGTAGTTAATCAATTACATTTTGCACATTGATTTGTAAAATTATACTTGTACATTTGAAGTTTACTTCACTGCATATGATATAACAAATTTGAAATGAAAGAAATAGAAATGAATATTCAAGATATCCAGAAGGGTAGTAATCCCAAAATTACTCCAAGTTGATCTCACACGTCATTTATTTCCAGACTGTATAAAATGTAACAGGTTATCCAAACACCAAAACAGCAAATATACAAAGAAGTAAGGATGATATCAAACAAAGTTACAACAAACCAACTAACTAATGTGATCAGTTTATCAGCCAAAAAAAAATAATAATAATAGCTCTCTACAAAATCTACAAACACCTTTGGCCATGTCTCACACACTGGATAAAACTGTTGCTTTGTCACTGTAAACAAGCCTAGTTTTTTTGTACTTTCCTCAGGAAGCAATTGCAACTTGGTTTCCTATTTACTTTTTGTGGCTTTGCACTTTGCAGTCCCTTATTGTGTATCCTCATTCACATCAATACTATCTGATATTAGCATAGTCAAGAAATATCACCAAGCTTCAATGATGCTTTACAAAAGTCTAACACTTCAGTATTCTTTCTGATCATTTTCTATCAACCCTGCATGATATATACTCTTTTTGTTCCATAATTTCTGTCATTTTGAAGTTCCAGTATGTCCTTGGACCAATGTATTTGGCTACAATAGCTCCAAATACGTTGTCATAAAAAATGTGCAGAATTTTCAAAGTGACGGATATTTTGGAACTGAGGAAGTATCTTCTTTACAAGTTGATGGTGCTCTCATTGTTATCAGCCTCAAATTGAAGCTGAGAACATTCACTTTCAGGGATTTCACTGATAAAGCTCAATATTGTATCTTCCATCAGTTCAGCAAGAATGACCTCACCCATTTCGAAGCCAACAGTTTCGGCATCAGGTCGAAGATCCATCCACGTTTCACTCCCCGCCAGGTCTTTTCTAACGATTTGTTCCAAGGTACGTGGTGGGGGCAGGGGAAGGATATGCCAGCACACTCCTTCAAAGACTTTGAGAGTAACCCTTTTCATATTTGGGGTTGGCCTTATGCTAGGATTTACAAATGATACATAAGGTGAGACTCCAAAGTAATACCAACAAACCTCCACGAGAATTTCCTCAATACAGTCGAATAGGAGCTTCTGATCATGGCAAAGTGGATTGGGGAAGAACTCTATCTGAGCAAACAAGGAAGGATCCAGTATCTCGTCTGATGAAAGGCATTTCACCAACAGTTGATCCGGAGTCAAGCTTGATGCTTGTAAGACAGCTTTAATGTAATCATATATCAATTCATTCTCTTTGAAACAATATTTTCCTCTTTCAAGTTGATCAACAGGCGAAGAGTCACATTCATCAAATTGCAGTGGTCGTACTGGCAATTTAACTGATCACGAATGAATTAAAATTAATATGATAAAGAGAAAGATATTCCAACAATTGTAATTGGTTAATTGGCCCCTTGTAATAATAATAAAGGGCAGCCCGGTGCACAAATATCCTGTGTTAACGCGGGTCCAGGGAAGGGCTGAACCCAAAGGGTACAATGTATGCAGCCTAACCTGATAATTATATCAGTGGCTGTTTCCAAGTCCTTGTAATAATAATAATAACAATATACCAAAAAAACAAATGTAAAAAGATTTTATAGGTCAATTTAAGGATAAAGTACAATCTAGAGAACCCTGGTCAACCTGCATACTATTTGAATTTCAGCTCTTCAGTTTGCAGTTTAGACAACCACTGAAAACAAGTAGTTTCCAGATTTTTATTTTGGAAACTATGGTTTTAACTTGAAAAACAAAAGCCAGAGTCCAGAGAGGCTTTAATGTTCTAGTAAGTGCAGGAAAACTTACCAGCTTGACATCTCGAGTATCCAGGACTTGAGTCCTCATCCAAGAATGGAGTATCAAGAACAGATACGGGACTTGGTCGGCCAGAAACATCTGTAATGCTTTCTAGCTCTTCAATTTTCTTTGCGACACATGAGTGAGAAGGGGATAATGGTGGAGATGATGGTTGGACATCTTCTGTAACAACCTGTGAAAAAAACAAGGAATACCAATGATATGTCAGATAAACTTTTACAAATACAGACATCACTTTACAAAATATCTTAAGGGGTCATTTTAGATAGTACATTTCTATTACATTATACTTATAGTCCAAGAATTCACTTATAAATACTATCAGTAAGAACCATAACCTGATTCAAACATGAAGAACCCTGTGTACTATCAGAAATTTCTAACATCACACAATATTGTTCTTTTTCCATGACGAATCCCACTGGAATCGGGGATGATTGCAAAATGTCTGTCTCTTTTTCAGATTCTACGTTAACTGCACAAGAATAACAAAATGATAAATAAAAGAACACACATAAACCCATATGCACCAAAGTTTATCACAGCAGCTATCACTCAAATCATATAATTTGAACATGGTACCTTCAGTAACTGTCTCATCAATAACAGGAGAACAGGTTTCTTCTATATCAACACGACCAACATCATGTGCCAAGTTTGACTGTGAATTAATTTGTTGTACTTCATTATTAGAGATTTCTTCACAAATGCTGGACTGCTTTTCTGAATTGCTCGTTGCCTGATCCAGAGGATCGACAAAGGTTGCTTGCTTGGGTGACAAGTTATCCTGATTAACCTCTGAAGGTCTATCTGACACAGAAAATCTTGTCTTTGTGGTCACAAAATGATGTTCCAAATCCCGTCCGGGACTGCCAAGGGGAGAAAAGTTGTACTCAGGAATAGATAGTATTCGACCAAGTGTTTTGGGGCTCTGCCTACCTGAAATGTTTGTGTTCTCATCTCCACTGTCTAGCATCTCACACAGATGTTTTCTAGCCTCAATATATAAGTTAGAAACCCTTTGTTTGGAACTGTCATTTTCATGTTCCACACTAAATTCAGAGTGTTTTGAAGCACCGGTCTTGTTTCCATTCATAACATCAAACATAGGTCTTGCAATCTTTTCCATGAAGAAATGGTCTTTAGTTGGAGACCTCATTCCAACATTATTGTCTTTCCCAATGGTTTTGCTCCCTGGCCCCTTATTTTGACATTTATCCGGAAGCTTTCTTGAGATCCCTTCGGCGTTTCCATGTTTCTCCCTTCCCATGGCATGTTTCAATTTCCTTTTTATCTCTGTAAGAGAAAAATGTGAACTAACTTTCACAAAACGACCTTTGTGATGGACAACATCATGAGAATCAAGTGAAGAGGCAAGGATGCTTCCAGAACTTCGTGAACTTGTTAGTGCAGGCTTCAGAATGACTATTCTATTTGTAAACTCTGTTTTCCCATTCTCGTTTGTAGGACCTTCTGATTGAGACTTTGACCTTTTCCTGAAAAAGTTACGATGTTTACGGTTGAAAGTTTCCTTTTCTTGTTTCAGATTGTCAAGGTCTTCTTCTACAGAGAACTTGGAGCCAATAACTGAGCTGTGTTCATTGTCATTTATTGCATGAGAATTCCCCAACTCCTGAACATGTTTCAATAAAATTGAATCTGAGTCTTGTAGAAGTCTAACAAACAATTCCTTATCCGAGCTTATAACCTGAAGTGCTTCCATGAGTTCATTTGAGCAATTGGATTTTCCATCTTCTGCCTGATCTTTCCCATTTGCTATCATTTGATTCACAAATTCATGGATTGCATCCCTTGCAAGGTTTTCAGAAACACCATAATTTTGGTTTGACTGTGAATTAACTTCGCTGTCATTGTCATGCATCACAGAACAACCACCCTTAACGTGACAAAAGTCTTCCATTATCTTGTCTAAATCAAGATTATCTTTCGACTGTTGCCTTGAATGCGGGTTATGCAAGAATTCAGACTTCAGCGTTGCATCCGAATTCAACTCATGGGTGTCCATATCACGGCTTTTCTTTCGAGATTTCTTTTTTCTTTTGGAATCTGTCTTTGGGGAAACTTCACTTGCTACTCTGGATTTCTTTGACTCTACTTGATCAGCATGACCTAGATCCTTCACCGCATCCTTCTCGATGAACATCTCTTCTTCTATGAGTTTCTTCATACTAGGCTTATCCGGATCAGTTATCTCAATCAGTCTCATACTCTCTCCTCTTTCCTGAAATATACGTGAACACTAAAATCAATAAATTAATTTTACTTTTGTTGACTATCTTGCAAGTTTGAAGCATGAAATTTTGAGTAAATGCATAAGCATATGGATGGACTGACATACAAGATGGCCTTGATATTCTTCGTCCAAATCGCTTAATGTCTCAAACTTGTTCTTGGTAGGTACAGGTACAGCACCTGATGAAAGAAAGAATTACAATCATTCTGATTATTTTGCCTAATGCAGCATAGCTGGACCACAAATTATTCTACAACCGTTACAAACAAAGAAGGCATATTATGATGAAAAGTTACAACTCAAAAATATCGAAAAGATCAACTTAACCCCATAATAGATAAGTACATACCCATAATAGATAAGTACATATAAGTTTTGGAGCCACACTATTTAGCAAAGCCATTACAAATTTCGGAATTACAAATTTAGACCATATCTCTGTTCTTACCTACAGCATGCTGGCTGCTGCGTTTCGCATCTGCAATCATCCTACGAGTAGAGCGACCATGGCGAAAATCGAACATACTAATAAAACCCCACATACAACCAGATTGATCTTTCTCATACTGCACAGTTAATCTCGGGGGTCTTTTCGCCATGGTAATTGGCACAATTGACTTTCCTTCTTCTACCTCTCTTCCGTTGGAATGCTAAAGGAATCTTAGCTTTACTTTGGCTGTGTTCATACAAAAGTCCTCGCAGCTACGATCTAAGAATCTGATTGATGGACAAAACCATGAAATGAAACAATGAAGTTGGAATCCATAAAAACACACATTTTCACTCTCTCTAATCCCCAAAGGGCATTAGATCATGGAAAACACCTTAACAAGAAGGGGGAAATTATGTGCTAAACATATGCAGAACAAACTAGTCTCTTTATGGTAACAATTTTAACTTATTCACATGGTAACAAAAAATTGAAATCAGACAAAAAATCTGTGTGTCCACTTAAAATGGAAGTGATGCAACTCAATTAATTGGTTACTAACTAAGGAGAGCTGAAAAACCAATTAGGAAAAATGAGATTTGTTGAACTAAGTGAAGTACCTGTTAAGGAAGAAAAAGGCAAAAAATGCAACTTGAGAAGTCCACTAAGGAAAAAACATCTATGGATTCCAATTTGAGTGAAGCTCAATGGGGTCAATGTAGCTTCCTTTGGAGGGGAAAGTATCAGTGCCTTCCTTCTTCATACATATGCCTTTTACCAGCTCATAAACTCAACAAAGAAAGTAAAGCTGAAAATCAGAGTTGTCTTGCTTTTCATCAAAGGCCAATTGATTGAAACTAGCCACTTATTCACAGCTCAGTGATTTCCTCCTTTCTTCCAATAAAATAACAAAAGAAAGGTGAATGATCAAACTTGATGAAAAAGTTTGATAATCACATCAAATGAAAAGAAGATAAAAGAGACCTTCTGACACACAAAAGCTTGGCCCCAAATAGTGTCAAATCCAAACTCCACAATAATCAAAATCAAGCAAAAACTGAACTGATGGATACTATAAATGTCTCATAACTTGTCATCTTCGATTAGCATCAATGCTCTTACCTACCATAAAAGGCCACAACTCTAGTTCAATTTTGCACCTATATCCAGTTGGAAGCAAATGCTCTGTGAAACACTAAATTCTCACATTAAACAAAATTGAAAAATGGTCACTTTTTTGGTTGAAAATTGCAGCCAGAAAATAAATAAATAAATAAAGAACACCCCAAAAAGAAAAATGGAGACTTTTGTTATTGGGTATCTTTTGGACAACCAAAAAGAGGAGGAAAATGGTAACTTGCACCGACCCACGATTGATTTAACGCGGAATTTTGATACGGGCAGCCATTAAAGACTGAGAATAAAAGGTAAGCATATAAGATAGAAAGAAGAGAAAAAGAAGGAGATGGTGTTGAAGAGAGACAAGGTTAGGAATTGTAGAGAAAGTGAAAGCAGAGAGAGAGAGAGGTTTTACGATGATGTTTGGAATACATGATAGTTGTGACAAATATGACGTGGCTAGGGAGAATGGATCCTCTCCAATGAATAAAAAATTGGATGGTGTGCAGTGTTTAATCTAACCATTCACCACTCTCTCTCTTATTTATTTCTGGTCCCACTATTAAAATCAAAGGTGAGAGATTGCACTGTATTTTGTCAAATGTTGAAAAAACTGGAGAAGATCCATTTCCCGTGGCTACGTGGGTCCAAGCATGCTTTTCTCTTTTTTCTTAAAAATATATTAAAAGTAAACAAAATTTATTATTTTTAATTAATAGTTAATTATCAATATTTAAAAATACAAACAAAAAATATAATATTAAATTATTAAATTAAAAAAATTGAATTAATAAATTAATTTTTAAATATTTTCTATCTATCTAGTAGCGGCTCTCTCTCTCTATTTCTATTTCTTTATATTTTTTAAGTCTAATTATTATATACTGATAATTTTTTAATATAATGAATGAATATCTTTTTAGAGAATATATGCGTTTGAAAGAAAAAGAAAACTATATATGAAAGATGAACTCAAATTAGTTAGATACAAGGTGGTTTTATATTTTCATTGATGCACAACTATAGGAAAATAGATTAGAGTGCTTTTACCATTTTAATCATATTCAATCACAAAATTTTAAATTTGACATCATTTTAAAAGAGGATTTAAGTAGAAAATAAAAAAAATAAAAAAAATAATTACAAAAATATATTTGTATTATAATAAGTATAAAAGTGTAGATATCTATATTTTGTATATTTTCTTAGTTATTAAATTCGACTGACTAAAATAAATGTGAGTGATATGGTTTGGTTTAATAGGTTGAATGAAGATATAATCATAAAAAAAAGTTATTTTTCAAAATTTTAATTTTAATGTATTGAAAATGATAGTGTAAACGCGTATTGGAATAATTTACTACTAGTGCTTAATAGAGGCACCATTAATCCAATTCTTTTTATAAATATATAGTAATAATAAGAAAATTTGAAATTAGCCAAAAGAGTAAGTATGTCATACTAAAATTAGAAGGTTATGGGTAGAGGTGGTAAACGGAAAATTCTATTTTGTTTTGTTCTATTTTGTTAAAAATTTGTCATCTATTAAGTTATTTTGTTTTGTTTAAGTTATTTTGTTTTGTTTAGCCTGTTCTGTCAAAAGTCTATTTTTAGTAGATTAATTTATTCTATTTTATTTAATAAAGTGATTCTAAAATTTTATTCCATCTTATTTAACAGCAAATTAGTAGGTCAAATTCATTAATTTTTTTATTATTAAATATTAAATAATATATATAATTTTACAATTATTTTAATAAATTTATAATTTTTAAAAATATAAAATTATAATTTTTAAATTCACAAATATTAAAGTCTTTATAATTATAAATATATAATAAACATAATTATAAACTAAATTTTTTGAAATTAAATAATAAAATTAATATTATCTAAACTCCAAAATAAAATAAACATTGTCCAAAATATATAATTAAATATCTTTAAGTTTATATCAATCAAACATGAAATATAATCCAAAATATAACTTACCACATTTTTAATTATCATCTTCATCCTTTTATAGATCAATAATATTGTAAAAATTTCTAAAAAATCAGCTCAGACCAAAAAAAATACTTGGCCCGCTAGGAAAATCCATCTCACCCCGTCAAAATCCACAAATTAGATGGTGCACGTTAATCAAATTTTTTAAGATTGACCGTTTAAATTTTTAGTCTAATCCATCTTTTTTGACAGGTTATGCGAGCCAACAAATTTCGATCCGTTTACCATTTATAATTATGGGTTTAATTTTTTAAGTTAGTAAAATATTTTATTTAATAATTTATTTAATAAATTATATATAATAGATATTTTTTCTTTAAATATTGATATCTTAATTTTATTATCAGAAAGTTAATTAGTTTAACTCAATTTGGATAAATTCTCATAAAGAAGTAAAAATCTTAAAAAAAAGTTGTTTATAGAATTCTAATCCAAAAGTCACATAAAGAAGTCAAAAGTACTTATTTTGACAAATTTGGTGTTAATTATTTATCTTTTATGCAAAGGCTAGAGCATTAAAGATTCCTATTTTTAGATAGACACGAATATAGATGCATGGAAGTCATGATCTACGTATGAAAGAGGAAAAATGCTCCTACAAACTAAATCCATACGTAACTCAATCCCTCTCTAGTATGGAATTTGGATGTTTTGTCCGTATAAATCTTTTTTTAAGGTTAGATATTATACAACAAGAGTTTTTTTTCCCTAGATGAAGTCACTTGCATATATGATATTGTGTTCTATTATATATTCTGTCCAGGGACGGAGCTAGAAGAAATATTAGAGGGGGCCAAAAATATTTATACACTAAAAAAAGACTAAAATAAAATTTTAAGGGGGGCTAAACTGAAATTTACATATAATTTACATGTAAAAAATTAAAATTAGGGGGGCAGTTGCCCCCCTTTCTATGTATGTAGCTTCGCCCCTGATTCTGTCTCTAGTAAAACTGTTGATATATAAATTTTGTTTAGTATAATCTTTTAAAAAAAATTATCATTTCATCATATTTTTACTTTTTATCTCATTTATTTTTTTTAATTGAATGCTTTACTAATTTTTTTCACATATTTAAATTATGAGTTAAAATTTTATTTTTTTTATAATAGATACTACTCTAATTTCATTTTTTATAGTTTCATTCTTTATATTGTTCATACGTGTGTGATCGCTCATTTATCTTAATATTGTCATTTCTGTCATATTTAACTCATGTTTATACTCACTCTTTGTTGTTCAACACTTTATTCCATATAATATAGCTGGTCCAATGACAGTGCGATAAAATTTTTCTTTAAATTTTAACAACAATTTTTGTCAGATGAACAACTAAATGCAATTCCCCACTTTGACAAGCATGCTTGTATCAGATGTTTTACATTCTCCTCAATTTCATTATCTCCACTCTCTTGTATGATACATCTAAGATGTAAAACCCGATTAATTAACGGCTAATTAACCCATAAATGAGAATTTATTCTAGAAAGTCTAAAATGTGATTTTTATGGCTAAATGTGATAGAGGAGACTGAGACGAAAATTTCGATACCAATTTTATAGAATTCGGACCAAGATTGGACCGAACGGGCCAAACCGGGCCAACCGGACCAAAAGTGGGCCCTTGGCCCAACATAACTAAACCAAAACCCTAGTTTTCAGCACACTCTCTCCTCACAACACTCAAACTCACGCTGAAAATTGAAGAGAGGGGAGGAAGAACACTCTCTGAAGTTCTTTCTCTCACTTGATCTTCAAACCACCATAACTTTTGATCTAGAGCTTCAATTGTCGCACCGTTTGCGGCCACGCGTTCACCGCGGAGAGCTCTACAAAACCCATACAACCAATCTTGAGGTAAGCCACGTTTTGCTCTTCGAATTTCTAGCCTTGATTTCGAGTTTTATGAGCAAAAATGTTGAGATTTTAGGCTCTTTGATGTTATAGGACCCAACTCTCTTGAAGGAGAAGGTTAATATTGTCTCTTTGGACCTTGGGTATGGTAAAATTCTCAACCCTAGTGTGATTTATGGTTCTATGATGTTTGGGTTTTGAGATGTTGTGTATGGGTATGATGGTTGTGGCTTAGGTTGTGTATATGTGAATATTGGAGCTTGATTGGTGATATTGAAAAGCTTACAAAGGAATTTGGTGGTGAAAAATTTGTTCTTGGAGGTGTTGAGGCCTTGAGAGCTTGTGGATAAGTGATTTGGAAGTGCTCCGGTTGAGCTTGGGAAATCGGCTAAGGTATGGTCTCGGTTTCCCGTATCTAATATGTAATGTGGTAGGAAATACTTAGGCTAGAGGCCCTAAGATAAGCATTGAATTGTTGATGTTGTTGAATGGTTGATATATATGATGTGATCAGTGATGATGATTATTGATGCCTTGTCAGTATGAGAAATATACATGTTATGATATACGTTTGATGATTGATTAAGGTTGGATTGTGGGTTGAACCATGTTGATGGTGAGTATGACATTGATTGTGTACAATGATGATTTATTGGAATTGGTGTTGTTGAAAATTGGCATGAGAAAGGGTATGTGATATGTCAATGTGTGTGAGTTTGAGCCACTTGGGTGAAGTGGGTTAAAATGATGGGATAGTGATTTTGGTGAATTGTGGTAAAGTCTCAATGTGTGAGTTGAGGAGGCTTGATGTTGAATTTGATATATTTTGATTGATTTCAAAGAAAAGGGATGAAATTGGCATGTTTTGATTGATTTTGAAAAGAGTTGAAAAAGGCTTGTTTTGAAAATGGCACTTTGTGGTTTTTATGAAAAATTTGGTTTTTGAGCATACTTTGACGGGACATAACTTGGACTACGGATCTCTGTTTTATGCCAAATCTGTTTAGAAATGAAATTGGATCTGGGATGTCCATGTCGTTCGAAGAACGGGTGAAAAACGATTTAAAATGAGGAAGTTATGTCCGTCGGAAGATTGGGGGTTGAATTTGTGAATTCTGCAGTTTTTAACTTAGAAAATTTTTAGCAGAATGATCTCCCGCGCGTAGGCGCACTTGGCGTGTACGCGCCGTTCTTTCAAAAAGTGCCCTCCACGCGTGCGCGTGATGTGCGCGGGCGCGCTGAATGTGCTGCACCCAATGCCCAGCCATTTTCCAGAAAGTTGTGCCAAAGTTGTGCCAGATTTATGCCTGGGGCACGAGAGCACCCGCGCGTACGCGTGTTTGACGCGTGCGCGTCGATTGGCTAATTTTTAATCCACGCGTTAGCGTGCATGACACTTATGCGTTGATGAGTTTTGTGACCATCCACGCGTGCGCGTGGAGTGCGCGTACGCGTGGCCCTGTTTTCATCCCAAAGTTGATTTTTGAGTTTTAAAAACCAAATCTCATTTTTCTAAGCCTCCGATCTCACTATTTATGTCTTAAATCATGTTGATATGCCTAACTATTAGAAAAGGAGCTAGGGGATGTGGTAACTTGCGAGTGAAGCAAGGGAAAAATGAATGATCAAGGAGGATCAAAGATGATTATGTGAGAGGCAGAGGATGGCGGTGGAAGTGCTTGTTATGCCATGGGCCGAAAGACCGTAATTGTTAATAAAACGGCTGGTTATGGATTTAACCGTGGGCCGGGTGGCTGGTTATGGATTTAACCGTGAGCCGGATGGCTAGATTATTGTCGTGCTACGGCGGAGCCATGATTATGGCTAAGTATAAATGCATATATATGCTGTTGAATGAATTCTGAATGTTGCACTTCCATTATATGCTGCTTGGATGATGCTTTAAGAGGAGAAGTTGCTCAAGGGATTCGAGAGTCTAAAAATTGGTGCTCGAGAAGTATCCGGAACCTTATGTTTGAGCTGATTAGAAATCTCAAGTGACTTTAAGTTCAAACTCTTAAAGGCTCATCAGAATGATGAAGCATTATGGAAGGTGTTACTGGTTATTGAGCAAGGAAATAGTGAAGAATGTCGGAAGAAAAAGATGGGTTATGGAGATTCAAGGGTAGGATCATTGTGCCGGATGTTGGCACTTTGAGGCAAGATATTTTAAATGAGGCACACAAAAGCGGATTCTCCATTCACCCGGGAAGTACTAAGATGTACCATGATTTAAAGGCGATGTTTTGGTGGCCGGGTATGAAGAGTGATGTGGCGGAATATGTTTCAAAGTGCTTAAATTGTCAAAAGGTAAAGATTGAACATCAAAGACCGTCCGGGATGTTGCAACCTTTAGAGATTCCACAATGGAAGTGGAAAAGTATTGCAATGGACTTTGTGTCGGGATTGCCAAGGACTAGGGCTGGTTTTGATGCTATCTGGGTGATTGTGGACTGATTGACGAAGTCAGCTCACTTTTTACCCATTCGTATGACTTACACCCTCGAGGAGCTAGCACGGTTATACATAAAGGAGATTGTGAGACTTCATGGTGTACCTGCTACTATAATCTCTGATAGAGATCCTCGTTTCACTTCAAGGTTTTGGGGTGCATTTCAGAAAGCTTTTGGAACCCGATTAAGCTTGAGCACGGCTTTCCATCCTCAAACAGATGGTCAATCCGAGAGGACGATCCAAACACTAGAGGATATGTTGAGAGCTTATGTTTTGGACCAACCGGCAAGTTGGGATCAGTATATGCCATTAGTGGAGTTTGCATACAATAATAGTTATCATGCGAGCATTGGAATGGCTCCGTATGAGGCCTTGTATGGGAGGAAACGTTAATCTCCGCTATGTTGGTATAAAGCTGGAGAGAAAAGCTTGTTGGGGCCGAAAATGATAGCTGAGACCACTGAACAAGTCAAGAAAATCCGAGATAGGATGCTTACGGCGCAGAGTCGTCAAAAGAGTTATGCCGATCAGAGGCGAAAGCCCTTAGAATTTGAGGAAGGAGACCATGTTTTCCTTAAGGTTACTCCGACCACAGGAGTAGGTAGGGCGATTAAAGCAAAGAAGTTGAATCCTCGTTACATTGGTCCATTTCAGATCCTGGAGAGGGTTGGATCGGTGGCATATCGGATGGCTCTACCACCTCATCTTTCGAACCTGCACGACGTGTTTCACGTGTCGCAGCTTTGGAAGTACACTCCTGATTCTAGCCATGTGTTGGAACCTGAATTAGTTCAGTTAAGAGAAGATTTGACGCTTCCAGTGGCTCTGGTCAGAATTGATGATACTAGTATCAAACGGTTGCGTGGAAAAGAGGTTTCATTAGTCAAAGTGGCATGGGGTCGAGGCGGTGTTGAGGAACACACTTGGGAACTTGAGTCGGAGATGCGAACAGATTATCCGCACTTATTCTCAGGTATCTATATCTGAATTTTGTGGGCAAAATTCCCAATTAGGTGGGTAGAATGTAAAACCCGGTTAATTAACGGCTAATTAACCCATAAATGAGAATTTATTCTAGAAAGCCTAAAATGTGATTTTTATGGCTAAATGTGATAGAGGAGACTGAGACGAGAATTTCGGTACCAATTTTATAGAATTCGGACCAAGATTGGGTGAAGTGGGTTAAAATGATGGGATAGTGATTTTGGTGAATTGTGGTAAAGTCTCAATGTGTGAGTTGATGAGACTTGATATTGAATTTGATATATTTTGATTGATTTCAAAGAAAAGGGATGAAATTGGCATGTTTTGATTGATTTTGAAAAGAGTTGAAAATGGCTTGTTTTGAAAATGGCACTTTGTGGTTTTTATGAAAAACTTGGTTTTTGGGCATACTTTGATGGGACATAACTTGGACTACGGATCTCTGTTTTGTACCAAATCTATTTAGAAATGAAATTGGATCCGGGATGTCCATGTCGTTTGAAGAACGGGTGAAAAACGATTTAAAATGAGGAAGTTATGTCCGTCGGAAGATTGGGGGTTGAATCTGTGAATTCTGCAGTTTTTAACTTAGAAAATTTTTAGCAGAATGATCTCCCGCGCGTAGGCGCACTTGGCGCGTACGCGCCGTTCTTTCAGAAAGCGCCATCCATGCGTGCGGATGATGTGCGCGGCGCGCCGAATGTGCTGCGCCCAATGCCCAGCCATTTTCCAGAAAGTTGTGCCAAAGCTGTGCCAGATTTGTGCCTGGGGCACGAGAGTACCCGCGCGTACGCGTGGTTGACGCGTGCGCGTCGATTGGCTAATTTTTAATCCACGCGTTAGCGTGCATGACGCTTACGCGTTGATGAGTTTTGTGACCATCCACGCGTGCGCGTACGCGTCGCCCTGTTTTCATCCCAAAGTTGATTTTTGAGTTTTAAAAACCAAATCTCATTCTTCTAAGCCTCCGATCTCACCATTTATGTCTTAAATCATGTTGATATGCCTAGCTATTAGAAAAGGAGCTAGGGGATGTGGTAACTTGCGAGTGAAGCAAGGGAAAAATGAATGATCAAGGAGGATCAAAGATGATTATGTGAGAGGCGGAGGATGGCGGTGGAAGTGCTTGTTATGCCATGGGCCGAAAGGCCGTAATTGTTAATAAAACGGCTGGTTATGGATTTAACCGTGGGCCGGGTGGCTGGTTATGGATTTAACCGTGAGCCGGATGGCTAGATTATTGCCGTGTTACGGCGGAGCCATGATTATGGCCAAGTATAAATGCATATATATGCTCTTGAATGAATTGTGAATGTTGCACTTCCATTATCGGAGATGAGAGTTTCCCTGGGAGAAAGCAGTGGCTAGCCCCTACGTGCTCCAGGTTGAGACTTGAAGCTCTTTTAACCCTATGTCGTCAGGATGGCCGGGCACTGTGAAAGCCCCGGACGAGCTCACCCCTATAAATATTCACCAGTGAGGGTGATGGATATAGATCATGATTATGATCAAGTTTATATTGAGTATAACTCGAGTTGGGGAGACACGACAGAGGGACAGCTTGCTAATTGTCTAAATGCCTTATTTGTTCCTATTTGTATATTTCTTGTTTGATATAACTGTGTTTGCTACATTATACTCTTGCTGGTGGTTGGGAGGTCTGAAGGAATTGGAAAGGGAAGTATTAGTTAGACTGAAGAATCTTTAGTCAGATGCCCTTTATGGTTTAGCTTGTTTATAAGCTTTAGAATTATCTGGAGGAAGTTCTAGGATTGCCTTCGGCTTTCCTCCATTATTATGTATTATATATGTGGAAGCTGTTACCATGTTGAGGACCTCTGGTTCTCACCCATGTGGATTTTGTGGTTTTCAGATGCAGGACGTGAGGTTTTCCGCTGAGGCATGCTGGAGACTTCTGGATTTGCGAAGATCCTTTGTTCTTGGGGACTGTCTTTTGGGTTATATGTTTTGCTTAGATACTTTTATCTCCATTAAATAATACAAACTGTGATGACTCCTCTTATGGGAGATTTTGGAGAATAGGTTTCTGTATTTGTGTCCCTTTGGGTTTCCTTTGGGGTTTTCCTTATTTTATCATATGTATATATATTGCTATGCTCGAACCGGTTATCTTCGCAGCCGGATTTTGAGTCTTGATATTCCTGTTTTTGACACTCCTTTGTATATATATAATCTCGCGTTGGTTATCCTGGTTCGTTACGTTATCGATCGGAGTGTTGCGTTTTCGAGTTGCGATTTTTGTTTACCCCTTTTTCTACAAAGGCTCCTAGTTATAATCAATCATTCATACTACTATACGTACTAAATTTTTATTTTAGAGGTCGTAATACCTTACCTTCTCTGAATTATGACTTAAGCATAAGACTCTGTATGGTAGGGTGTTACATAAGATATTTTAAAACACTTTACTTGTAGTAGGGTAATTTTTTCAATTTTCACTTTTGTATTATTATTTTCACCTCGCCTACCAAACTTACATTCTACATATATTGTCTTAGTTTTTACTTCGGCTTATGCTCAAACCGTACCCCTCTAAAGCTCCTCTCGACAACAATAACTTCTTATTTAAAGCTTCTCTTATTTCTTCCATAGAGACGATGTCATCAACAAAAAACATGCACTATAGTACTGGTTTTTGGATATGATCAGTATCAAAACTAATGTAAAGAGATATAGGCTTAGAGATGATCATTGGTGCAATCAAACACCAATAGAAAACTCCTTTGTCGCACCACCTTGAATATTTACACTAGTTGTAACTTCATCGTACATATCTTTAATTGCACGAATATATGCAATCCTTTTCCTTTTATTCTTAAGGCTTTTCATAGAACCTTTCTTGATACCATATCATATACTTTTTTAAATTAAAAATATCATGTGCATATACTTTTTGTTACTCTGATGTTTCTTTATCATTTTTTTTAATAGGTATATAATTTTAGTGATAGATCTATCTGATATAATACCAAATTAATCCTCCGAAATTTATATTTTTTCTCTCAACCTTTGTTATATCACCCTCTCTCATAACTTTATGGTATGAATTCATAAAAAGTATTTACAAATTTGATTAATAATATTATTAATATTATTATTAATATTAATAAACAGTTACCAATCATTCATATATTGTCAATTATAATAACAGTGTCCATTATCATTTGACTAAAAAGACACAACTCTTTAAAAATTGTATATGTTTAAAATATTGTACCTATTGACAATAGAAAAATCACAACAATTTATATACGTAACAAATGATCATTGTTGTGTGCAATAGATATATATAGATAAATCATTGTCCATTAATTTATATACATACTAATCAAGTGTGTATTTTAACTATTAAGAGATTTTTTTGTATAAGAGAGTTAATAATTTTTTATTAGGGTTAAGTACGATTTTAGTCCCTAGTGTATAGGTCAAAAAAATTTTTTGTCCCCTACCTTTTTTTACATATATATAAAATTGTCCCTAAGTTTCGAGTTAATTTTAAAATCGTCCTTCAGACAATTATACCATTCTTCTTCTTCACCAAAATACTCAGCAACAATAATAAATCAGAAGCAAAAACAACAAAGTTATCTCTTCTTCTTCTTTTTTCCTCAGCAACAACAATGAAGCAAAAACAAAAATAGAATTAGAAATAGAAGAAATAGAAGCATAAGTAGAATTGAAAGCAAAAGTAGAAGCAAAATTGAAAATAGAAGTAGAAGTAGAAACAAAGCATAAAAAACAGAAGCAGAATCAGATGTAGAAGTAATAAAAGTAGAAGAATAATGGATTAACAAAATAAGAAATAGAATCAAAATTAAAAACAATGTAGTTAACAAAATCAGAATCAAAATCAAAATTGGTGGATTAACAAAATTAAAATCAGAAACATGTGATTAATAATCTAATTAACAAGATAAAAAATAGAAGCAAAATTAGAATCCTAAAGAGAATATGTTTCCCAATCAGATTAACTAAGTTACATTGCACCTTCAGCATGGTCCTTCAACAATTGAAGGGAGAGAGAGATTGGTACTTTTGGAATCGAAGATGTCGAAGAGTCAAAGCAAGTTCCCATTAGAAGACTCTAGAAAGTTCCAGACCTTATGAAAATTGCCAGTGGTGGTGATGGAGAAGACCTAGCGAAGAACGTCGTTGTTACAGCAGCAGCAACATAGGAGGGTTAGAGTGCGATCGAGGGTGACTTCGGCGATTATGTGACACTCGTTGAAGGACTGGACAGTGGAGACACGGATAACGGAGTAGAGGTTGTCGCAGAGGAGCTGAGTTCGGCGCAGTCGCAATGGCTTTCTCTCCCTCTGATTCTAATTTTCGACGGCGACGGCGGCTCCAAACCTCGCAGGCGCCGTTCCCCATTTCTCCCTCTTCCTTTCTTTCCTTCTTCTTTCCTTCCCCTCCTTCTTCTTCTTCTTCTTCCCTCCCCCTCGCGATTCCCTTTCCCCTCCCCGTTCTCTTTCTTTTCTTTTTTTCTTTTTTGTTATTTATAATTTTTTTTGTTAGGAATAATTTGGTAATACAAATTAAAATTTTGGTAAAAAAAATAATTTTAAAATTAAATTAAACCTTAGAAATGATTTTGTATGCAAAAAAAGGTTGGGGACGAAAAAAATTTTCAACCTATACCTTAAGAACTAAAATCGTACTTAACTCTAATTTTTTTTTTACTTTTCATGATCTTTATATTTTTTTTCCTTTTTTCATACCCAACGACTTATAAAGACTCTCATACATTTTTGTTCTTGTTTCGCTCACTGTTATTTTTGTCTCTTTTTTAACAATCTTATGTTTTTCTCAATTTTTAGGATTGTATTTTAAACTCTTTAAAATATTTTCTCTTATTATATGTGAGTTCTAATTTTTGCTAATATTTTGTCTTATTTTATTTGTGAATATAACAAGGATATTATATTTATAAAACGCCCATAAATGACAGCAAGAGAAAAATAATTTCATGGTTGTATATATAATGATATCTAATATCTCATGTTCATGTCGCATGCTTGTCTCTACTCTTTAGAGCATGAATTATTCAAATTAAACATAAAAATAGTTTACTTCATCAATCACTCAACTAACATTACCTGCAAGGACTCCGTCCCTAGTGTTTAATGTTTTGTTGTTTTTTTTTTTGTTTCTTTTCTTTTTTTATATCTTTTATCAACAAAAAAAACATATGTATGTAACTGCATCAATAATTCAATATGTTACTATTTGTGTTACATCTTGTTCGTTTGTCGGGTTCCAAACAGGTCGGGTGGATAGATGTAGAGGGGGATACCTTGGCTTGAGTCACGCTGCTTGCGGGTAGTCGAGTAGCCGGGCACTTGTCGTGATGAAAAGGGGGGGTGCCACCTGCAAGGACACTCCAACGCTTAAGTCAGTAATGTGCAGGCGAGCAAAGAATAAGGCTGAAAGATGTGACGTACCTCGGGGGAAGAGCCATTCTTCCCCTTATATACATGTCAGTGGTGGGCCCCGTGTGAGGTTAGGCCCATGATCCCAAGGACGCTGCCCTGCAGCCGTGTGTGGGTCGTACAGGACGCGTGTCTGGGTCGGCTGCAGGCGTCCGGGTCGGGTAGAGCTTGGGTCGGGTTGACCCGTGTGGACCTTGGGCTGGGCCGTAACAGTGCCCCCACGCGCCAATGGTAGTCGTGGAAGCTACCAATGGCGTGCAGTCTCTCATGTCGTCTGGTCGGCCGCTCGTGGGGAGGATGCGCCCCCAACGCGCGTGTCCCTTGGTCTGCATAGGCAACCGTTTCGTCGCTCCGTTTCTCGTGCCGAGTATTGAATGCTCATAATGGGGTGGAAAAACCCCGTCTGAAAAGACTATTCTGCCCCCAGGTGTTTTCGCGCTTTGGGGGGGCAGTTTTTTAAACAGTCGGTTTTGTGCTCCTTTCTCTTTTCACACTTTCCATTTCTCTTCTTCTTCTTCCCTGTTGCAATATTTCAGAGCATTGTTGTGGTACCTTCGTTCATCTGTCCTACACTTTCCCAGACTTGCAACTCCATCTCCTTTCCATCAATTTAGGTAATTATCAAATCAATCTCCCTTTTATGCATTATTTCTGTATGCTTGTTATTTGGTTGTTTTTGATGTTACTGTGGAGCTTTTTAGTCACGAGTAGACATGTTAGGGGGAAAAGTACCATTCCAGGGTAGGCTTTCTCTCGCTTTTAGCCATTTAGTCTTGTTTGGCCTTAGTCGGGAAGTCGTGAGGGTGGTGTGTGTGTTCGGCTTGGGCAACCGATCTCTTAGACTAACTGGATGGTACCCCCATGTAGGTATGGCTCGCACGGTCTCCCGGGCATCCGTTAACCCCGCGGCGTATGACCAATATGCTTGGGTCGTCTCTGATATAAGGGAGTCACCCAATCAAATGGGCGAAGAGGAGCTCACCGAGTTCCGACAAGCCGGGTATCTGTGTGGAGGGACCGACGAGGAGGCCAATTACGACGTTTTCGTCCCGGCTCCTCACGAGCGTTTGTATGAAATCAACTTCCGACCCAGCCAGGTCGCCGACTGGATTTGGTTCTACAAGGCCATGTTCACTCAAGTCGGAGTTCGCATTCCGTTCTCAGCCTTTCAAATGGCGCTCTTAAACCGAATTTCCGTGTCACCGTCGCAGTTGCATCCGAACAGTTGGGCTTCAATCCGCTGTTTCGAGATGGTCTGTGAATATCTCGACCTGCCGGTGTCCGTGGATGTTTTTCTCTTTTTCTTCACCCTCACAAACCCTTCCAAGGAGGGGAAACATAGGAAAGGGTTTATGTCCTTCCGGGCTGCTCAGGGTCGGAAGATTTTCGGCTTGTTCGAAGATTCTTACCATGGGTTTAAGGACAAGTATTTTAAGGTCCGCCCGGCCAAAGGTCGTCACCCCTTTTGGTTATCTCTGGAGGGGGTTCGGCTCATCCCGACTTATTGGAGCTTCGGGGCAGGAGCCAATAGTTTTATTAAGGTAGTTTATAAAAACATGTCGGCAGTAGATCAGCAAATTGCCGAGGTGCTAAACGCAGTTTTTGGGAAGAATCCGGTAAATCCCCATCTCCTTATGGGTGACCGGGAGTCCGGCCGTAACTATATTTGTGAGAAGCTTTTTACTTTTCCCTTTGTCTTTTTTTTTTCCTTTTGTTGATATTTTGTGACGATTAACCGACCTCCTTTCTTTTTTCTCGCAGTGGATATGTCTGCGTCGGTGACGGGTCTTTCCGACTTGTTTCAGACTTTTCTTGGCGGTGGTGATGAAGAAGATAATGACCAGTCCGCCGCTGGGACGTCTACAGCTCCTACCGAGGACGATGCAGCTCCGAGGCAGGAGGCCGTGGTTGGGGGAACCGGGGCCTCGACCCAAGCTGCCCAGGTCGAGGTCGAGAAACCGGTTCACTCCTCTCCTCCTCGTGAAGTGGTGGGTCAAGGGGGTTCGACGTCTGCCCCTGACGATGATGTGGAGGTGGTCGTCCCTACCCCTAAAAGAAAAAGGAAAGCGTCCTCAAGTCCCGAAGGGGTCCTCACCGTCATGGAGAGGAATTTCGATGCATCCAACTTTATAGACACCCAACTGATCCCTGGCACCGAGGAGTATTTCCACGAGTCTTCCCTTGCCGGGCAAGCGAGGTGGATGTATCGAACACTTCTGCGGGGTGCTGTGATAGCTCGGAAGGCCGAGTTTGAGCTGTCCGGGATGGAGTCCCTCCGCAGGAGGCTGGAGGCTAGTGGGAAGGCCAACAATGAATTAAAAGATGAAGTGGAAACTCTCCGGGGGCAATTGACTCAAGCTTCGGAGAAGTTGGATGCTGCCGAGAAGAAGACCACCACTGCGGAGCAGAAAGCGACTGCCGCCGAACAAAAGTTAACAGCTGCCGAGAAGAAACAGAAAGAGTCGGACGCGACGATTGAACGTTTGGTCGAGCGCGAGATGGCTCTGGAAGGTCAGGTCGCTGCGGCGCAAAAGCGTGCGGCCGAAGTTGAGGAGGAGAAGAGGGTCGTGGAGGCCGAACTGGCGACATGGAAGGCTAAGTACAAGGACGTCGTCAAACAGGGCAGGGGCGCGATCCTGGCTACCGAGGAAGCCCTTAAAGCGCAAGTTAAAATTATTGCCCCTGAGTTCGACACGTCGGCGATTGGTGTTCGCAAGGTCATCCATGACGGCAAGGTTGTCGATGCTTCCACGAAATGATCCTTGTTTACAGTTCCTGTTTAGCCGCTTTCTTCTGACTTGTAAACTTATTTTAGTCTTTGCCGTTTTTGGCTTTTGTGAACTATTTGATGTTAGCCGTTTAACTTTTGGCTTGTGAACAATGACCTTTTTGGTCGCTTGCTCGTGTTGTCGCGATAAACCTTTTATTTATCTGCGTTATCATTTTTAACCGTTTTTGGTTTATATTTGTCGTTTGCTCGACTGCTCGTGTTATTGTTCCTATTAACCGTTCTTGGTTTGAAGTCATTTAGACCGGCGGCTCGTGGCCTTTCGTGTAGTTGTTTGTTACGACGGTGGTTGACGGCTTCCCGGGGTGATCAGTCCCGGGTCGCGTGTCGTTGTTAGTCACGTCGGGACGGTTTATCTGAAAAACTTAGATACCATATGGTGGAGAATTTGCATAAGTATATCTTATTCGGCAACCACATAAAGGACTTGAAAGTTACTATAAATGACAAATTGGCTACTTAGCTAGATTGGCCGGCATGTCGTTCCGTCTTTTAGGAGTAGAATCTTCTAAGGTTGTCCGCGTTCCATGTCCTCGGGACCTCCTTGCCATCGAGCCTTTCTAACTTAAAGGCTCCTTTTCCCATCACCTTTTTGACTCTGAAGGGACCTTCCCAGTTTGCCGCTAGCTTGCCCTCTCCGGGGGTCGGCGGGCCGATATCATTCCGTCTCAGAACGAGGTCGTCAGGTTCAAAGTCCCTCTTGAGCACTTTGGTGTTGTAGCGCAGGGCTATTCTTTGTTTTAGCGCTGTTTCCGTTAAATGGGCCATTTCCCGGGCTTCATCTATCAGGTCCTTTTCTATAGTTTCTTCTACTCCCTTCAAAAGCAATCGCGGACTTGGTTCGCCGATCTCTACGGGTATTACTGCGTCCACCCCATACGTTAGTCGGAAAGGAGTTTCCTTAGTGGAGGACTGCTCGGTTGTCCGGTAAGACCAGAGGACCGATGCCAGCTCGTCGGCCCAAGCACCCTTTTTATTGTCCAACCTCTTTTTTAGCCCTGAAAGGATGACCTTGTTGGCAGATTCCACTTGTCCGTTCGTCTGAGGGTGTTCTACCGAAGAGAACCTTTGCCTTATACCCAGGCCGTCGAGAAATTCTGTGAACTTCTTGTCAGTAAATTGTGTGCCGTTGTCCAAGATGACGACTTCCGGTATCCCGAATCGTGTTATCACCTGCCTCCACATGAATTTTCTGCAATTGGCTGAGGATATGCTAGCTAGTGGCTCAGCTTCTATCCATTTGGTATAATAATCAATTGCCACTATGAGATATTTGACCTGCCCAGGGCCAACCGGGAAGGGCCCTAAGAGGTCGATTCCCCACTGAGCGAATGGCCGGGAGGTCGTTAGCAAGCTTAACTCTGAGGCCGGTGCCTTGGCAAAATTGGCATTTTGTTGGCACTTTATGCACTTTTTGACGAACTCTTTGGAATCTGCCATCATCGACGGCCAGTAGTACCCAGCTCGGATTAACTTCCTTGCTAGGGCTCTGCCTCCGATGTGGTGCCCACAGCAGCCCTCGTGGACTTCCCTGAGGACATAGTCCGTCTGGTCAGGGTGTAGGCACTTCAGTAGGGGTTGGCTAAGCCCTTTTCTAAACAGCTGTCCTTGGATGACGGCGTATTTGGCTGCTTCTCTCCTTAATTTCACCGCATCCTTTTCATCGCTAGGGACTTGGCCATGTTCTAGGTAGTTGGTGATGGGGTCTAGCCACGAAGAACTTAAGGTTGTCATGTGTAGTGCAATTGCTGGTTCCTTTGTCATACCTTGGATGAGAGACCGGTTTCCCTCTCCTGGCTTCGTGCTAGCTAATTTTGATAGGAGGTCTGCTCGTGTGTTCCTTTCTCTGGGTACATGCTGGACCGTGATCTCTTCGAACCTTTGGCTCAAACTTTTGACCTTTTCCAAGTATTTCTGCAACAAGGGGTCCTTGGCTTGGTAGCTGCCGTTTACTTGGGAAGTAATGACTTGGGAGTCGCTGCATACTTCCAGCCTTCTTGCGCCGACCTCTGTTGCTAGGGTCAAGCCTCCTATGAGGGCCTCATATTCGGCTTGGTTATTCGAGATGGGAAACTCGAATCTAACCGACTGTTCGTATACGACCCCGATTGGACTTTCTAGGATGATCCCGGCTCCTCCGAAGGTCTGGTTGGAGGCTCCGTCCACATGGAGCTTCCACCGTGTACCCATGTCTTCGCCTGGGTCTCCTGTTACTTCAACCAAAAAATCCGCCATGGCCTGCGCCTTGATGGCTTGCCGGGGCTCGTACCGTATGTCATATTGAGAGAGTTCGATGGACCAAGTCATCATTCTTCCCGCCAGGTCGGGTTTTTGGAGAACTTGCCGAATCCCTTGGTCCGTTCTGACGACCACTTGGTGACTCTAGAAGTACTGCTTTAACCTTCTAGAGGAAGTTAGGAGTGCTAAGGCTAGCTTTTCCAACTTGCTATATCTTAACTCTGCTCCTTGCAGGGCCCTGCTTATGAAGTAGACCGGCTGTTGGGTTTTCCCGTCCTCCCGTACTAGTACTGCGGCCAGGGCTTCGCTTGTTATAGCGAGATATAGGTATAGTGGTTCTCCGTCTCTTGGCTTCCCGAGAACGGGGGGTGCCGCCAGGATTTCCTTGAAGTGTCGAAAGGCTTCTTCGCATGCTGGTGTCCATTCAAACGCCATTCCTTTCTTCATGAGGTTGAAAAATGGCAGGGCCTTTGTCGCCGAGGCTCCGAGAAATCGAGAAAGTGATGTCAATCTTCCTGCCAACCTCTGGACGTCCTTGATACATCCCGGGCTCTTCATCTGAAGTATTGCTTGGCACTTCTCCGGGTTAGCTTCCACCCCTCTCTGAGTTATCATGAATCCCAGGAACTTGCCGGCTTCCATGGCGAAGGCACACTTGAGGGGGTTCAGCCTCATGCCGTGTTGACGGAGGGATGCAAATACACTTGCCAGGTCGTTTAGGAGGTCGTCAGGTCGTGTTGTCTTTGCCAGGATGTCGTCCACGTAAAGTTCGACCGTTTTCCCTATGAGGTCGTGGAATATCCTGTTCATCAGCCTTTGATATGTCGCCCCTGCATTTTTCAATCCAAACGGCATTACCTTGTAGCAGAAAGTTCCTCCTGGCGTTATGAACGCCGTTTTGTCCTCGTCTGGTCGGTGCATCGGTATCTGATTGTAACCGGAGTAGGCGTCCATGAAACTCAGATACCGGTACCCCGCCGCGGCGTCGACGAGCGCATCTATGTTGGGGAGGGGGAAGCAATCTTTGGGGCATGCTTTGTTAAGGTCAGAGTAGTCCACGCACATTCTCCATCTGCCATTGTGTTTCTTCACCAATACCACATTTGAGAGCCACGTCGAGTAGTCCACTTCTCGTATGAAGCCTGCTTCTAGGAGGCCGGCCGTTTGTTTGGCTACCTCCTCTGCCCTTTCCGCCGACATCTTTCTCCTTCGTTGGGCCACTGGGTGTGCTTCCGGCTTGACGGCTAGGTGATGTGAGATGATTTGTGGATCTATGCCCGGCATGTCGGCCGGTGTCCATGCGAACAGGTCCCTGTTGGCCCTTATCATTTCAATCAAAGGTTCTTTCAGCTCGTGTGGGAGGTTCTTGTTAACGAATGTGAACTTTTCCCCTTCGTCGCCGATGCTAAATTTCTCCAGGTCTCCTTCTGGTTCTGGCCTCGGCTTGTCCTCTACTCTTGCATCAAGGTCGGCTAGGAATACGCCAGATGCTTCTTTGGATTTCTTTCTGAGGGAAAGGCTGGCGTTGTCACAAGCGACCGCCGTCTCGAGGTCTCCTCTCATGGTCCCTATGGATCCATCATCGGTGACAAACTTCATAACTAGCAACTTGGTGTTGATTATGGCTTCAAAATCATTGATTGTTTTGCGCCCCAAGATGATGTTGTAGGCTGTGGAGTCTCGAAGGATTACGAATTCGGCCATCGCCGATCTTCGGCCTTGCATCTGTCCTACCGAGATTGGTAGGGAAATAACTCCGTCCGGTTTGATGAAGTGGTCGCCTAAACCGATAACCCCGTGCTGGTGGGTCGTCAGGTCGGCATCCTTTAGCCCCAGTGCGTCAAACACATTGCGAAACATGATGTTTGAATCGGCTCCTGTGTCGACAAGGATCCGCTTGACGAGGCCGGTTCCCACTCTGGCCGTGATGACCATGGGAGGGTTTTCCGGGGCGTCGTTGAACCATTGGTCTTCTGGGCCGAAGGAAATGGATGGGGGTTTTTTGGTGCTCTGCATTGGTGTAGACGAGATCGCCAGAACCTTGGCGTCTTTCTTGTGTGCCGACCGGGACTTTGGCGCGGTATTTTTTGCTGTTACCACGTTTATCACAGTGAGGCCATGGTCTCCGTCTTCGGGCTCTTGTCGTCGCTTGGCCGAGCGCGTCTTGCCTTCCTCATCCTGGTCGCGATAACGTCTTCTCGGCTCCCTGAGGAGATGGGAGAACGCTGCTAGCTTTCCTTCCCTTATCGCCTGTTCTAACGCATCCTTCAGGTCGAAGCAATCCTGTGTTTGATGGCCATATCCCTTATGATATTCACAATAAAGGTTCTTGTTTCCACCTGTGCGGTCCTTGAGTGGTCGGGGCTTCGGAAGGATTCCCTTCTCAGCTATTTGTTGATAGACTTCCACAATGGGGAGGGTGAGTGGAGTGTAGTTAGTAAACTTCCCGACTCGAGGGAACGGCCTAGGAACTTTGTTTGATGCCTCCTCCCTAACCTTTTCTTTCGCTCTCTCCCTGTCGCCACCGGACTGCCGAGCTTGGCCGTAACCGGACTGCCGCTTGTTGGCAGCCACGATTCGGCTGACTTCCTCGTCATTTATGTACTCTTTGGCCACCGTTTGGATTTCATGCATCGTCCAAACCGGCTTCGTGGTAAGGTGTTTTCGGAAGTTCTCGTTGAGGAGGCCGTTCGTCAGGCAGAGACTGGCCACCGAGTCGGTCAAGCTGTCGATTTCCAAGCATTCGTCGTTGAACCGATCTAAGTATCTCCGGGTCGGCTCTCCCTGTCTCTGGGTTACCCCGAGGAGGTTGATAGGATGCTTGGCCTTCGCTATTCGCGTTGTAAATTGGGCCAGAAACGCGCGGCTGATGTCTGCGAAACTGTAGATGGAGCTTTGAGGGAGGCCATTAAACCATCTGATCGCTGGTCCTGCTAAGGTTACCGGGAAGGCGCGGCACCTCACTTCGTCGCCTACTCCCTCTAGGTTCATCCTAGCCTCAAAGGCCGTGAGATGTTCTAGAGGATCTTGAGTTCCGTCATACCTCATGTCCGTTGGTTTGTCGAAGTGCTTCGGCAACCGGACCTCGAGGATAGATCGGTGGAACGGCGTGACACCCATTATCACAGGTTGTCGTGTTCTCTCGGATTTCCCTTCTCCGTCTTCACGACCTCTTGCCGTTCGGCGAGATTGTCTGCCGCGGGAGTAGATGACCGTGTCATTCCGTCTTCTCGGAATGGGTGATTCCTCTTGCGTGCCCTCTGCTTCCATCCGGGATGCAGATATACGTCGTGAGCGGCTTCGGTGAGAGCTCTCTTCCTCCTCGCCCCCGGGAGACGGGGTGTAGCTTGGGTCGGTAGACCATGCGTCCCTCTCCCGGTCGGCTAGTTGTCGTTCTAGGTTCTGGACTCTGTGGCGTAGCTCCTGCATTATTATGGCGCTATCGCCGCCCGTTCCCCCGAATGGTCGGGCTCTCGCGTGTTGTTGGGGGGATCTCCGGCCTCCCCTTTGCGAGGCGACGGAGGCTGCCCCCTCCGCTCCGGCTGCTCGAGCTCGGTCGCCGGGACCTGGCGCGACTTCCATTCAGGCAAAGTTCCCCACAGACGGCGCCAATGTTCGTTTGTCGGGTTCCAAACAGGTCGGGTGGATAGATGTAGAGGGGGGATACCTTGGCTTGAGTCACGCTGCTTGCGGGTAGTCGAGTAGCCGGGCACTTGTCGTGATGAAAAGGGGGGGTGCCACCTGCAAGGACACTCCAACGCTTAAGTCAGTAATGTGCAGGCGAGCAAAGAATAAGGCTGAAAGATGTGACGTACCTCGGGGGAAGAGCCATTCTTCCCCTTATATACATGTCAGTGGTGGGCCCCGTGTGAGGTTAGGCCCATGATCCCAAGGACGCTGCCCTGCAGCCGTGTGTGGGTCGTACAGGACGCGTGTCTGAGTCGGCTGGAATGCAGGCGTCCGGGTCGGGTAGAGCTTGGGTCGGGTTGACCCGTGTGGACCTTGGGCTGGGCCGTAACACATCTGATACTGTTTTTTTCTCTCACCCCGACAAAATTACGAGTTGGCTAAATCTAATATAATAAAATTGAAGGCATACATAAATATATAAGATCAAAATTCACTCTGTGCTATGAACCTTATTCATAATTACAGCGTGCTTAGACCGTTAAATTCATTACATGACATAATTTTATTCATATATATGGTTTTAATAAGACCAAAAAAATTAAAAATTAATCATTTGCTACTTGTTTCTTTTTTTCATATTATTTCTTTGAAAAATAAAATACGAAAATAAAATAGCAACTTTATCTCCAATTATCTACATAAAGAAAATTGCTTTTAATAATTAGCTTTGATGCTTCTAAATTATATTAAACTAAATTTGAGTCTAGCATATATATTTAGAGCTTGTTTAGGTGACCTTCTAAAAAAATTTTGTTTTTGAATTATTTTTTTTAATTTTATAAAAAAATAAAAATAATTTTATGATTGGGTATTTCATACAAAAAATCTTTTTATCTATCAATTATATTTAGATATAATAATATAAAAATACTTCTTTATTTATTTATTACATAAAAAATATCTTTTTTAAAAAAAAGATTACAGCTTTTCAAAAAAATATTTTTTATTTTTCTAGTATTTTTATTTTTACTATTAAAAATTTGTCAAATACATTAAAAAATAAAAAAAAAAGATATTTTTTATTAAAAAAATTTATTAAAATAATAATACTCAAACAAACACTTAATTATATATATTAGTTTATTTCTCACTAAAAATAAATAAATAATATATTTTAAAACACAATAAAAAAGTAAAAATTATATTAAAAAATGTGAATAAATACCTATCATTGTACTAGTAATATAAAAAAATATTACTAGTCACTATAAAGAAACATAATACTTTTTTTCTTTTTACTTTTTCTTGGTCTTGACATTACTGTTTTTGTTAGTGGAACATCTGGGAAGACAGGTGTGAGACATTAAATATATTCAGGGCAAATTTTGATGGTAAATTTTTTTGTGTCTATTATTTAATGTTTAAATTTTTTAAATTGAGCATTATTTTTTAGACTCAGTAATAATTACCAATTTTGATTTCAAATACAAATAGATTTGTGAATGAAGCATGTGAGGAGCTGTTGGCCTAAAAATAGTACAGTTGGGTCCACATCCCTTTCTTCTCCCAACGGTGATTTATTGTTTATGGGACAAAAAGCATTGCTCTCTGCACCACATATATTGTCACACAACACATGTTGCAGGTTTTACCAATTCAATTACAATTAAATAATGTGCATTTATTAATCATATAGTTTATACTTTAATGTAACGATATATAAGCTTTTGCTTATGAAAGATGGTGTGTGATTATTGTTCATTATTAATAGTAGTTCTAGTGTTGTACTAGTTCATTGGGATACACTTATGGTTTTTAGTCATAAACAAAATTGGATTGATTCTATAATTATAAATAAATATATAATACTCGCCCACAAATTAAATAACTGTTTTTTAAAGTTTTAGTATGCATATTAAGATATTATTAAAATAAAAACTCTAAAAATAATTATATTGTTTTAAAAATTAATTAATAATATATGAAAATTATGAAATAAAAAATATAATTAGATAAAAACTTTAATTAACCTCAAAATATAATTATGCATGAACAGAAGTAGTTTAATTCTTATATATATAAGAATTAAAGATGGTGTGCGATTATTGTTGTTGTACTTTATTGGGATATATATACGCTTACGGTTGTTATAAATAAAATTGGATTGGATAATTATTATTTAATATAGTAGTAGGAAGAAGCAATGAATGAATGAATTAGTGTGTGTCATATATAATAACAAGTTTGTTGTTACATGGAAGCAGTTGTATCAAAGTTATGGAATCTATTGGAGTCATCGATACTGTTTTAATGTTGTTTTCAGTGATCACAAAAGAAAAGTTTCAGGGGTCACACACAACCTTAGCTTGTTTGGGACCACACCCATGGAATCTAATAATCTAACCCTCCATCTTATTTTTTTCGTGTGCAAAAATATTGGCTGCAACTATGTGTATTATTATTATGCAATGACTAAGAGAAAGGGATGTGCTACCCTATCTATCTTTGTATCTTTATATAATAAAAAGTTGTATTTTTTGTTGCTTATATATTTAAATGCTTGTTAAGAATATAAAACAAAAATTTTCATAAAAAAGAACTCGAATCTGCAACTTTTTAAATGAGTATGAAAAGATTATACCATTTGAGTTATAGTTCGTTTACGAGTAAACAATGTTATTGTCTACATTATCTAAACGTTTTTAATATACACTAGATCGAAATTATAAATAAAAAATAAGGTTGATGATACTATTTGTTATTACCTGGTGAAAAATAACTTTGAATATAAAAAGAAAAGTAATATAAAAAATATCTTTTACTTTTTATAATATTCACTTGAAATGTTTAGTTTAAAATTGATTTTAATATACTATATATAATAATGTAATTGTTTTACACTATAATATAATATGATAGAGAAATGTTAGATGATTAATATTTTTTATTTTTATCTTATATTTGAACTAATATTAGTTAATTTTCTCTTTTCTTGTACTAAAACTATTAGTCCTTATCATTCTCTAAATTATAAATTTGAACACAAGAAAATAATTATTTTTTATATCTCTTACTATTAAATTGTCATGTAAATAAAAGTATTTAGTGGAAAGCAGAGGATAATACCACGGTTGATTAAAATTTATTATGAATGTGCTTTATGTTAAGAATAATATGTTTAATTTAGAAATAACATTATCAATTTAGGAACGACAAAATTCAATCCGTTAATTGAATACTCGGTAACAAATTACTTTTTCAAACATCGTCAAAATAAAACTCTACTTTTAATATATAAATAAAATGAGTTTTAATTTGTTAATTAGTATCTTAAAACTTATTTAAAGATATTAGAAGTGTTTGACATACACTAAGAAATTTGACTTTGTTCCTTGAACACTAACAACCAAAATAGTGAAATCGCTTTTGAGATTATATATAAAAGATGATTGGATTTTCTATCTTTTTTTCTTTTATCTCACTGCCACTAAACCTAGTATCAAGATCAGTAGAAGCAATAGTAAAATTAACTTGGTGTGAGAAAATTAAGTTAAATTGATCTAACGGTTAATTTAAAATTTAAATTTTATTTTATATATACAACAACTTATGAACTAGGAATAATCATATAGCTGACAATTTAACTAAATTTACAATATAATCTATATATTAATTATGATTTTCTATGGTGGCTTGGCTACAAAGTAAAACAATATAATTAAAGGTGAGTGGGGCTACTTTAATTTGGTGGGGTTGGGAAGATGCATGAATTAAGGACCACAATGAATCAATGAACTACAAAACAGGGCACTCACTCCTAATTCAATCATTCACACCAACTTTACCCTCATTCTTACATGCATAAACCAAAAACAGCACGTGGAGTCTTTTCATTCGTTTTACATTTCACCTAAACCCTTAAATATCAAGCAAGACATTCTGGTAAAAAGTGCTGCCTGCTTCAGAAAATGACCTTCTATATGCATAGTTATTCATGGGATTAGCAAACTCAATCATCATTAATAATTAATTAATGTTTTTATATAGGTTTCTGGTGCCACTTCGGTTTGGTCATTATTTTCCTAAAATATTACACACTGATGCCTAATCCTTTAATTTTATGTGACCTCCTGCACTTAAAAGTTTTTTGTTTTATAATTTATTTTCAGAATTTTGTATTTAAAATTTTATGAAGAAAAAATATAAAAGTATTGAAAATATTTTTTTTCTTTTAATTTTTCATAAAATTAAAAAATGGCACTAAAATTAAACAACATAGAAAATTAATAAATAAATAAATAAAAACAGGCAGAGAAAGATTTCTTTATTTTATTTTCTTTCTTCCTTCATAGAATCATTATTTAATGTAGAATGGCGAGAAAGATTTAATTAATATGTGTTCTAAGGATATATATTATTAATTGAAAATAAATTTATAAAAATATATAATTTAAGTCTCTAATAATAATAATATATTTATTTTACGTTTATTAAGAAAAATGAAAAGCTTTTCTTGGCGAAAAACATTCGGTCTAATGTGAAATGATCTTAATTGTGAGAAAACGAAGTTCATATCTTACAAAATATTTGTCAAATTATGTACTTTTGGTTGTTCGTGTGCTGTTGGCTATGGTACGAACGAAGGATCCATATTAATATAAACTGGTAGTTAACATGTTATTATATATGACATGTCAGTTATAGTGTATAATTGTACTTTTGGGAGAAAAAATAATCCGATACCGATATTTGTATTGTAGTAGTATTAATTAATGGAAGTTGTTGACTTGTTGTGAAGCTAGCGGAGGGTTTTAGAGGAGAGTCCCTAGATTCTAGACTCTATTGATGAATAACTAGTGGGTTAATAATCCAATTTTAAAATATAATTTCATTCTTAAAAATAAAATATTTGTTAAGAATATAGACGTAAAAGATTTTTATAGAAAAGTAAATGTTTATACATTTAATATCATTGAAAATATCATGATCTTATTTATTTGAGAAAAAGAAAAACTTTCTACATTTATATCTTGAACTTATATACTTATTACTTATTAGTAAAATTCTTTTGAATAGTGTGATATATAGCGTGGCTAGGTAAATTCTTCTTTTTGTTTTTTGGGACCGTGTGGAAAGGGTAACTTCAACCTATTAATGTACCTTTTAAGCATTGGATCCCCCTCTGATCCCTTTTTTCTTTTTGTTTCTTTTAATTTTTATAACTGCATGGGTTAAAAAGGATTCTCAATGCAATATCCATATGCTAAATATCTAGAAAGAAAAAAAAAAAGTTGGACCTAAGTACCTTTTTTTTTGTCATGGGACCTAAGTACTTATTAGAATATCAGTATAAACCAAATTTGTCTGCTACACCTACTTGATCATTTAGCAAATTAATGTATTCTAAGCAGTAGAATGATTTTTTTTTTCCCGAAGATAGAAATCTGGTTTTTAAATAATGATGATTTGTAAATAATAACAAAATGTACAATATCAATTAGATTTTGGATCAATCATTTATTTGCTAGCCATGGAAATGAACAATACCATCGATTTGCATAAAAAGACAAAATAGTTGGTCATAAACAGTAGGGAATAAATTATATAAGCAAAAGCATTATGCACTAAACAACATTATAGAAATTAATTAATTATTCATTAGGATGTACAAAAAAATGTGTTGATCTTTTATTGGTACATTATCTTATTGGAGTTGGTAATCACAGAAGACCATTGAAAAATCCTGATAAAACAAACTTTAGGGTCAAGGTAACCTTTATTAATAAATTGAAAAAGGAAACTAGAATTTTCCTAATGTACATCGAACTCAACTTTTGTACAATTATTTTTTGTTTCTCTAATTATCTATATTTGTTCTAACTTCTAACATAATAATAATTGTTATTATACCTTAAGAGAGAGGTCGAATATGTTAGGCTAAGTAGCATATGTTCATTTTCGTATTTCAATGCCGACACTTCCCATCTTATCTTTAATCTTTATCAACTCTATTAAATCCCGGGAACCCATGTTTTCTTTTTTCCTTTTTTTTTTCCCTTGTTGTTTCTGACTTCGAGTTCTTTCCAGTGTTTTGGCATAATCCCCTTAGCAAATTGCAAAATTATTACAAATATGAAAATACAAATGGTAGATTGTAGCACTCATTCATAAATATTTATGCATCACATAATACATTACAGATAAACATAAAAGGAGAGGTGAGAGTAACATGTCAAATTAAAGCAGAAAAGTTAAGAAACGCATTCCAGCAAAGATGTATAATTTTGGTTCCCTCCTGCGGCACCTACGAATTAAAGTCCCACCCCACCTGGAGACCCCTCCGGAAGTAGTTAGTGACTTAGTGCTCTTTCTTGATAAGAGTGCTCAACTACAATGTTATGTTATTATTATCAGCTCATTATTATTAGTCATTATTAGCCGAGTAGTGAAAATTACAATGGCATTATAAAGAGCGGGCTTAGGTCAACCTCATGATTCCCATGTAAGTTAAACCAAACCTAACTACATTTTTGTATGGAAAGTTGGAACCGAGGAAAATATATGAAGAAAAAGAAGAAAATTAAGGTGATCTTAATTGCTATTCGGAGGTTGCAAGATGGCGCAGCAGAGTTATTAATATCATTACCTGGTCAACTACAGGTGTTTTTTTCTCTTAAACGACTGTTATCCTCAAAGCCTAAATTATACTAACACTATTTGGTACATTAGGTAATGTATAATTTCCTATATTATAAGAAAATAAATTTGTTATATTTTTATCTCATATCAATTATTTTTAATATTAAAAGAAAAAATATAAGTAAAAAATGTGCACAAAAAGAATACATATTGTATTCCTTCTAGTTGTTTTCCCTTTCTTTTTTTGGTCTAGCATTCATTGGAGTTTAGAAGATCATATCATAGCACACAACGTACAAGGCAATTCCTTTTTGGACAGGTCAATTTTTTCTTTCAATTTTTCTCATGGGCTACAGGAAGACCCACTGGTCAGAGCCCCAATACAACGCTAATTGTCCATTTTGTAAAGGCGTGAGATAGGAGGACTCTATGGGCTTTAACATATTACGCAGCCCATTAACCAAAGAGAAGTCCAAGTTAAACTTACCAATAAAAGGTGTAACATATAATTACCAAAAACAAATAAAAGGTGTAACATATAATCCCTGTTTGGGGATGATGCATTGAGACAAAGGTAATTTTATGCGTTTATTATTGTCCAACAATAAATCCTTAAATGGAGAATTATTAGTCCTTAACCTTAACCTGACGAATTGGGAATAACATGGGAAACAAAAAAAAAAAAATCATTCTTAAATCGCACAACAGAGTAATCGTTTTAAACTTACTCCACTCTCCACATTGAATTCATCATTCAAGTGGAAGACGGAAATGGATCCTCTCCAGTTTTTTCAACACTTGACAAAATACAGTGCAATCTCTCACCTTTGATTTTAATAGTGGGACTAGAAATAAATAAGAGAGAGAAAATGGTGAATGGTTAGATTAAACACTGCACATCATCCAGTTTTTTATTCACTGGAGAGGATCCACTCCCAGTGGAAGACTTTTCTATTTAATGATTTCCTTTATCACGTTTAACTCATCTCAACTCTCATAAGTGTGTCTTACACAGTGAGATCAGGTGGGATACACATGATTTCTCATTCGTGTAAAGTGTTGCAGTATTGATATAATTGTGTTACAGAAAAAACAAAGTTTATATGAAAAACAGCATTTTATTGTAAAACAGGAAATATGCTAGACCAAATTATAAACAAAGTTTATATGAAAAACAAACCATGAAAGAAACTTGCAGATATTTCACCAGCTAAGGCCTGAAAGAAATAAATGACAGCTTCATTAACTAAGAATGTGGTCTTATTAAAAAGAAAATGAAATAAGTATGAGGTTTATAGCGACCAGTTTTAGAAAATCGTACCTTCAACGATTGACTACAGGTTTAGAATACCTTCTCTTGCGCTTCCTTGCTCTTTGGATAATCCTTTGTGCTTCTTCAGTTTCTTCCTTGGTGAAACTTCCATATAGGTCTTCCCCGTGAAAATTTAGAGTTATAGAACATTAAACTTTAGTGAAAGTTGCCGTAAAATTTCCAATAGCCAACAAATTACTTACATTGCTTTTTTATAACTACCATAACATGTATAGCATATACAGGAGTACCACCCTACGCAAACTCCCATAACTAGATAAGGTTTTCAAATAGATCATCGTTGCTGTTACCTTCTTACTCAGCGGAAAGTGTCTCGCAATGTTTCTAAGAATCTAGATCATCTTTCACACCAAAAAAAAAATCTAAATCTGATTTCAGCCATTATTCCATTCATACAGGATTTTGTTGACTACTATATAACCGACTATAATATCAGAGATAAATTAATTAGGAACTAGGTGAGTAAAATATGATAATGGGACAAGGTGATATTTATTTCTGACACGAGAGTTAAATATAGATAGATGATAATAGAGAGAAGAGAAGGTTCAGTTCTAGTTTTACCAACCTCCTATGTTTTCTTCAAAGCAGGAACTTCCAGCAGTCTCCTCAGAAGAAGAATCAATGACAATTACAGATTCTTTTCCTCCCCTTACATACTGCCATTGAAGAACAATGCTTGGAAATTGATAAAGCTTTCACAGGTATACTCTAAGATTCGCCGAACTAATAAGCATAATTCTTTTGCATGAAAAAGAATAGTTACATGTCACAAGTGTCTTTATCGTGTACGTGTGTTAATATATGACTGTCATCATATGACATGGACTATAATAGAGAGAACAGAATGATTTATGGCATGAAACAAACAATTTGGAAGTACCTTTTCAGTGTATGGCTCTTTTTGCTTCTGCTCGTCAAGACATTTATCTGAAAATGTAACTCTGGCTCTTTTTACTTGCTTCCAGATTTCCATTTCTTCTTTTGAAGCCACAGTACCATGTAAAGTATTATTCGCTTCGCTGAAATTTATTTATTTAAAAAAAAGAAGCCTATGACCTTCATATCAACTAATAAGTAGATAGATTACTAATATTAACTGAAAAGTTCTCAGGTACATACATATTTGGAGGTTGAGGCCATTCCCGTTTGGTAACCTGGTTGCTTATACTCTGCAAACATCATAGCAAGTTTTTTTTTTCTTTTTTTTTCTGAACTGATTTGTTTAACAATTCAAGTAGAAGGTAATGTGTGTTAGGATTTGGATCCTCTCCATTTCCTTACAATTAAGATTTATGGTGTCAGATTTTATAAGGAGAAAATACAATAATTACTTCTCTATAGGGCTGGTGGAGTCCGGCACAGGAAATGGCAGATGGAAATAATTTTGACTTTCTCCCTTAGAACTTGGCAATGTTATGTTCTTATGGAAAAAAGGAGTTGATCCAAAATCCAGTCTGTTAACGATCAAGTCATAGATAGAGAACCTTTGTAGATAGGGTAGACTGTGCCAGATCCCTCTGATTGAAGCGTTTCAAATTGCAAGAGATTTCCTGCAAGTACAAAAACGGTTTGAGATATCCCCACAATGCAATTATATGAAGAGACTTGCTTATCAAAACCTGTGAGCTGTTACTCATTTCCATATACTACATGCCTGCATTTCCTCAGTGAATTTCGCATGGATTTCTTGTTGCAGACTTTTAAAAGAGGTTTCTATTATCTGTGGCAAGGTTGAAACTATCAAACATACTTCCTGTGACTTCTCTTGGCTTGTAAACTTGCACAATTGTTCAGATAACAATTTTAAGTTCCCATCAATGCTTGCTTTGATCTCTTCTTGTCCTTTTATCTGGTTTAAAATGTCTCTTAGCTGAATGAACACAGATCAGTTAAGAAATAATGCAAGACAAAAGAGAAATTAGTTATTACCATTAATTGCAGTGAGTTATCGTGAACGATCAGCTTCTGCCGAATGCATTCCACTGAGTTGAAAGTGACATTTAAAATTATGAATCAAACTAACAGGTAACAGACGAGATCGCAAAAATACACCTAGACTATAAGAATCTGAAATTAGATTTAACCTGGTTAACGAAACAAAGTCCAGGTTGAGCAAACTGACATCTTATATAGTTATATTTAATAAATAACATTTTTGAGAAGAATATTTTGGAAAAAACAGTAATTATAAATATTTGTAATAGAATTTAAGGTCAATGAAATGAAGCACTAATACAAGAAGATGATATGGTTCCCTTTCCATTTATATGATTTTAGAACTTGTATATTGAACAGTCAAACACAACTGTCATAAACTTTTTTTTCAGAGTATTAGATGAATCACTTACTCTCTAAATTATTTTCCTTTGTTCCTTTGTTTACCTGCATTACATCACTTTGAACAGAATCCAAGATCATTGCAAACCTGCTCAATGAAGTTTCCATTATCCCGATTCTGTGTTCAAGTCCTTCACTTAACTGATCTGAAAGAGCAAATAATAGATTCAGCTTTTTCTTCCTTTATTTAAGAACTCATAAGCAGGTAAAAAGACACTGACTTTTCGATTGATACCGTCAAACATTTCAAAGTCTATATGCTAAAGCATTAAGTTGTAGAATCATAACTCATACTTCCAATGAAGTGCCCTTACTTTTAGGATCTGCAGAATTCCATTTGGGCCTGAAATTGGATGAAGATATCAAATTAGGTTGTTGACTCTCTTCCCGTGAGCATGTGAGTCGGGGAAAGCAAGAATTCCTCCTAACAGATTTATGATATTCTTGAGAACACCCTCTCTGGTAGGAATAAAAGAGCGCAATAACATAAGATTAAAACTATGCAATGTAAATATTCTTTTTTGAAAAAAATAAGAGGCAGTAAATAACTCAAACAAACAAACAATCTACTTAAAAACGTCTTATATTTGGATAGTGGTGTTAAGCCAGTGTTTCTACTAACCAGAACAATTAACACGGTTCTATACCTATAACATGTTTCAAAAAGCTAAGCAGGGTAGAATAAATACATTAGAAACAGAGAATTGCAAATATATTAGAAACTCCCCGGATGTTGTATAAGGAAAACAAGTAAACGCTGTAAGTAATAATGTAAGAAACGTAGAATATAGTGAAATGTATAGCAAACTTGTAAAATCTGCCAAAATCCATATAAGTAAATAAGAATCTCCAGTACATTGATGATTGATCCCACTATCGAAGAGTTACAAAATGAGCGTGAATTAACATAAAGCTGCTTATGTATTACAGTGAAACAACTACACGGTTAATTTCTTTCTTGCGATTCATGCTAATTTCTTCAATCATGGCAGAAAATTGTTTGAGAGTTACAGATAATTCATTAGTTTATGAATTTAGATCTAAACATACTAGAGCTTTGAAGTTGGAAAATCAATATACTTTACTTTATATAGAAACAGAAATTGTATGCATTACGTAAAATACCAGTTAGGGGGATTTAACCTGGCCATTTATCACAGCCTCATCAACTGAGGTTTGACTTTGAGAGAACTGAGAAAACATTGCAGGTTGAGATGAAAGTCCAGTACAGAACGATTGCTGTGATGGTTGTGAGCGAGGCTGTGATGACTGCAACCCGCTTGCTACGGTGTTAGGTCTCCTTAAGTTCGTTTTCCACAACAAAAATTAATAAGTAATTTATATAATAAAAAAAATCACAACTATTAAATAATGAAACCTTATAAGGTTACTATTACTCATTTAGATCGCAGAAAACTGAAAATTTTTAACGTAGGACAAACTTGTTTCCTTTCAGCTCTTACTAGTCTCAATTCACAAGTCACAACATTGAACTAATTAAGTTCGAAACTATTTGAATTTTGATGTAAATAATTCAACGTAGTTATTATATATTTCCAAGTGAATTTAAAACTTGACAGGATCCAAAACGAATTTTGGAAAAAAAAAAATGATACACGAGACGCACAATGATTATTGATAACAGGAACCATAACTGAACTCGAAATCCAGCAAAATCTACTCAAATGAACACATAGAAGAGGAAAGTAACGAATCCACTATTTGATTCTCCGGTTTTATTTTATCTTAAAGAGAAAGTAATGAATTAGTTAATTGAAATAAAATAAATAAACATTTCATGAAGCTAGTTCAGACTTTAAGTGGAGAAATTCCATATATCTACCTTCATTTCTAACCTAATATAAGCATGCTCTCTACCGATTAAAAAATTTCTTGATCCACCAAACCTTTCGAAACAGATGATATCATAATTCAGAAATGTTTACGTCTACAGCGATCAAACAGTGATTTTCCTTTTGCGCGAGTAAGTAATGAGTTGTTAATTAATTATTAAAGTTCGTTCCGACTCCAATTTTCCTGCCTTTTCTCGGATTCCAAACAATGAGAACGAAAAGGAAATATGAGGAGAGAAACCTTGCGTGTTGAGGTAGGACTGAGATAGAGCTAAGATCGCAGGCTTTGTTGATCTTCATCTCTTCTTCTCCGTTCAGAGATCCAAACGGTTTTTCCTTCTGATTTAGATGCAAATCTCTCTGTTCGTTCAGATCGTGAATATTGGAACGAACTGAACAGAAGGAAAAACAAACGGAAAAAGAAAAAGAGTTGAAGATTCTATTCAGAAATTTGAGCATGCGAGAAATAGAGATGATGATATGCTCGGAGAGAGAAGTGTGTGCGCAGTGGTTAAACACTGAAATTTGAATGAATGGCGGGAATGGGAATATAAATAGCTTTAACTAATGGGCCTTTTGGGCCTACATTACTAGGCTTGTGCTTTGCTTATTGGATCCATGGCAAAACAAAAGAAGCGATTCTATCCATTGAAAAAAAAACTCTTAGCCCCAAAAAAAATGAAAATTAAATTCATATTTTAATGAAAATGTGGCATGGGTTTCATAGTATTATCTAATTAACAGTAAAAATTACATTTAACATGTTCAAGTAAACTTTTCAATTGATATTCTTCATTTTCTTATTATTTTCACATGTATTCACCTACGGAATTAGTTGACCAATGCCCTTAAATTTGATAAATTATTGTATCTATTCATGTATATGTTAACAAAACACATGAACATGTTCAATAATAAAATTCAATGAATTACTCTTCAGCTTCTTAAAATACATATTTAATGTGCAATCTAAGAATATTACTATTTAAAAAAAAATCTCCTCAAAGTCTCTGACTTCTTGCATCTGCTAGATGTTTGTCTAACTGGTTTAATAACTAATAATGTTCCAGATATGGGGATTAAAGTAATTGTTTTTGCTAACTTTGTTTTTTCTTTTTATTCCCATACATACCAGAACGGCTAAACCCCTTGTACTATATTAACTTAATATTTAATTCATGGAGTAAACTATCGGTTTTAACTTTTAATTATAAAAGATTAATTTCCTGACAATTTTAATTATATAATAGGTAAAGTAATTTAATACCCACAAAAAATATATTAATTCAACAAAATCATTCAAAATCAATAGTTCATTAAGTAATTTTGTTGAATATTTTAAATAATCTTATTATATATACTAATCTAATTTTTTTTATGAATATCAAAGTAATTTATATTTTTTTATAAAAGTAAAGTATATTTTTTATTCCTAAATTTGACAAAAAAAAATTAAAAATATCTTTAAATTTTATTTTATTTTAATTTTATCCCAAAAATTTTAAATTTGCATTTAATAAAATAAAACTTAAAGATATTTTTAAAATTTTTGCAAAATTTCAAAAATAAAGAATATACGATATCCTTCTTATAACTTACATTATATATGATCAAATTTTTCAAGGTCAAAATTAGTAATGGACATGAATTCATGACTTACACACCATAATTGTAGTGATTGATAGTTCTGGTGTGAAAAGGGGGACTGTAATCCTCATTTCTTTTTCTATTAGATTTGTCTTATACTCTTATCACATTCATTGCGATTCATCATCCATGTGGAGAGAGAAAGACTTTCAGCTAGGTTGCAAAAAAATGAAAGCAAATAAGTGATGAATATAACCATTGGTTAGTTAGTTGTTAGAGATAGAAATCACTAGTGGTACTTCCAAGTTTATATGCACATTAGAAAAATGCAAAAAAGTCAATGTCAAATTCCTCCCAAGTCCTAATAATTATTAACCCAGTTATGTGATACCCACCAAGATTAATAATCCTTTATCCAGAACATTATATATTAACTACGTAAATTGTCCTTGTCAACTGATGACGATGAATTATGTCTGTCCGAAACAGCATAAAATCTTCATTATTTTATGTTATATTGTTATTGTTATGTGCCTAGCTATATTTTGAAGAATATATGTACCATTATTTTATTTTAAAATTTATAACTAAACGAACTAATATTTTAATCCTATGAGACTTGATCTCTTCCTTGTTGTGTCCCACCAAATTGTCTTTGCTTTGACCAAAGATATAGTCTGATATTCCTTTAGCATATTCTTCTGCTGATTTAATTTACCAGCATTCTTCATCATGTTATGGATATAAAAATGAATAAATAATGAATAATCTATAGGAACCAAATTATATGGAATTATGGACTTTAATTCAATCGTCTATCTGACATAAAATGGATTATTAAACGCAATGCAAATTGTCGATCTGAAATTGACTCTAATATGCTTCACTGACTCCAAAGACTTCGTATTGACATATCACCATTTTCGTTATTATATTTTCATTGTACTATTAGAAAAATAAAAATTAGATGGGTATAACTATTTATTTAAATTTTTATTTATTATTAATTTAGTAATTTTATAAATTTCTTTTTAATTAATAAGCATCCAGTTTTTATTAGTGAAACACTATATGATAGTATATTATCTCAATCCACTGACTCCAGAATAAAAAAGGCACTTAGCCTCTTTATGCAATGAAACTATTGAATGACTTAAAAATTATATAATTTCTTTTGGTACATAACGTTATATATTTATATCCTTATTATCATTATGTTATTACTACTTTCGTTTTCGTAACAGGTGTTTCATTTACATCATTATCCAAAATTTTTAAAATATTAATCTCAGCTATTTCCAATATGCATGATTGGATAGTGTATGTATATATACATTAATATGATGCTGTAGGTTTTAAAGAAAGAGTTATATTAAGAAATTTACTTTTTTTATGAAAATAATATGTAATTTTCTATTATTATCAAAATATATTTTATCACTTTGTTTTCCTATATATATAGTTATTATAAATAATAATAATAATAATAATAATAATAATCTGAAAGTATGCGATTTTAATTTCTAATAAGGGAGGAACTAATAATAACCTGCAAATAAAGTATGGATGACCTCCTTTACTTACATATATTGACTCTGACTATATATAGTAGTTAATCATGCCATTATCTGAATCACTTAAATTTCAGGATATCAAATACCGTAATGAAAAATATTGGATTCTTTTAAAAATTAATTCCGGACAACTGTATATTAGGTACTATCCAAACTATATTGCTAGTAATCTCATTTAATATATACTTATTAATCATAAAATGTCCAAGAGTATCTTTTACTTTTTTCTGTAAAGCATCGAAAGCTTAAGTAATAGAGGTTATATAGTGTCTGGACTTATTTTTTAGAGCGTCAAATTTAAAGTTAAATCTTCATAAGTCAAAGACCCAGTGTTCTAAGAGGGTGTCGAAGAAGAGGAAAGAAGTTCTCTCAGAAATTTCTAACATCCGGTTCTGCAATGATTTAGGTAAATATCTAAAAATTAACATATGTCATGCCAAAGCTTCCAAGAAGACAACTCAGGGGATTATTAAAAAAATTTCGAGGAAACTCTCCAATTGAAAAAAATGCCTGCTGAATAAGACAGGGAGGCTTTATCTTGTTAAATCGGTTATGGCCTCTATCCCGGTTTATGAAATGCAAATTTCTCTTCTCTCGAAGTATACATATAATAAATTGATTCCTTGATGAGATAGTTCTTGTAGAAAGGCCAAGCAACCGGCAAAGGGCTGCCTCTGGTCAGGTGGGAGGTCGTCATAACTCCTAAAAAGGCAGGAGGATTGGGTATTAGGGATACTTTCTGTGCTAACATGGCGCTTCTAGAAAAGTTGGTATGGAATTGTTTAAATAATAGTGAGAATTTGTCGGTGCAGGTTCTGAAGCATAAATACAAACATTTTGGAGAAGTTCAAATTTACTATGTGGCTTGGCTTACATGATGCTCTACCAATTGAGACCTTTCTATTCAAGTGGCATTTTGCTTCTTCAGATATGTGTAAGAGATGTAACAAGGCGCAGGAGACTATGAAGCATTGCCTTAAAGACTGTGAACGATCAAAGGCAATTTGGCATATGTTGGATCCTAGAATCCTGGACTCGACGGCTGGTACTACTCTTGAAGAGTGGTTTCGGAAGACCTTGGCTAACAATGAGGCGCCTTTTGGTGTAGGACTTTGGTGGGTATGGAGACATAAGTGCAACGACATATTCAATACTGACAACCCTTGGGCAAACCACAAGGTTGTTGCCTTAACTAGAATTACCGCCAAGGACTTATAGGTTTACAGGAATCGAAACAATGCTTTTAGGTCTCTCCGAAATTGTCTGTGTTGGGAACCACCGGTAGGCAACAGTTTTAAAGTTAATTGTGATGCAAGCTTGTATCTGGATTCAAATTTAGCGAGATTTGGGTGTATTATTAGAGATTCTAAGGGAGCTTGGATCTCGGGCTGCTTTAGAAGCATTCCCCCCTGGTCTATCATCATATGTGAATTATTTGCTGCTTGGAGGGGGTTGGTTTTAGTTTGGGATTGCGGTTTGAGGGATATTATATGTGAAATGGATTGCCTTGACATTCTGCCCATCATGCATGAGCTTACAAGTGGTATTCATCTGAAGTAACAGATTTAGTTCACAAGATTCAGGAGCTTTTATCTCGTCCTTGGCTTGTTCACGTTGAGTGGGTGTCCCAAGAAGTAAATAGAGCTGCAGATCGGGTGGCTAGATATGGTGCCAAGAGTAACTCTAATCATGTTATTTGGTCTGAGTCTTGTGTTGATCTCCAACAAATTATCCGTTCGGATATAGGATAGTGTTTGCTTTGTTTTTTTCCACGTTTAGACACCAAAAAAAAAAATTGTCCAAACGTGGAGTTAGATAAAATATTAAAGAAAGTAAAAAATATTTACACAATAAAATAAGGCTAAAATAAAATTTTAAGGAGAACTAAATTGAATTTTACATATAATTTACATATAAAAAATTAAAATTTGGGGGGCTATTACCCCCTCCCCTCCTTTTTCTATATGTAGTTCCACCCCAAAAATGTCATTTTTCTATATGTATCAAAATCTCTGTCTAACTAGTTCCAATAATATATTCATCGTAGTTGATAGGGAGACGAAAAAAATAAAAAAAGGTAAAAATTTATTTTATTTAATATTTATAAATTGTCATAAAATTAATAAATATTAAATAAAGATAGTATATAGTATAACAATAATTTATTTAAAACATTTTTAATGGAGTATTTTTATTTTTTAGAGTATTATTTTTTATACTTTAAAAAATGAATTGATTTAAAATTAAATTTTGTATTGGAATTAATTGACAAAATAAAACAGTTATCACCCTAAAGATACGGTATCATTTTAATAGAGAAATAATAAAATTTTGCCATTCGTATAATTAAGTTTATAAAAATAACTAAAAATAATATAAAATTTTAATTGAATTAAGGCTAAACATTGGAGAAATAAATTTTATTTTTAGTTTTAAATTACTATTTATGACGACATAGAATCTAAAATAAAATTGAAATTAAAATTAGCGTAAATACACAATCTGATCCTTGTCCATTTTAAATTAGGACAAGACAATCCCTATCAAAAAAATACACTGATACCGGCCCCTGTTCGTCCCAAAAGCGAGTCATCGCAGTCCCTCCATTGCGGCCCCTCTAGTTTTAGTAGATTTAGAGTTATAGGTTTGAATTGTTGAAAGTGTTTGATATATCCTATTTATTTATTCTTAATTATTGATTCTAGTTTAGTGAATTTATGGATTTTGCTTCTTGATTATTGACTATTATTCATTGATTGTTGACAATTGGTGTTGTTTAAATTAATTGTTGATGGATAGAGTTTATGGTGCATTCCAGTTATAGATGAAACTCTGCCAAACATTTTAAAAAATTCTCTATATATTATGGTTATTTGCTTCAGAAGTTTTAATTTATATTACCATATTGGTTTATTTGTAAATTATTGATAGGTTTGCAGCAAACAACAACGCATATACTAAGAAAATGACCAACGTCATCAAGCTAATATATGATTATCCATGGTCGAGCTACAAGAAGATCCCCTCTGAGATCAAAGAACGATAGTTTCAGAAGTGGGCGGTAAGAACTTAATATAGTCAAGCTTTCTTAGCTAGTTTATATCCTCTATTTTGTATATTTTAATTAACTAATTTTAAAGTTTCTTTGTGCAGTTGCACTTTATATGGGACGAAGAACATAATCTCATCATCAGGAAGATATACGATCATCGTATGGCGGGTAGGCAGCTACAACAGATGCTGAAAGATGTAGGTGAGAGGCGCGACCACCTCACTTCCTGGTTCCGCCCGGAAATCAAGAAGGCTCTGTACGTTCACTGGGAGACCGATGAGGGGTTCAAGTATCGGCGTCTCACAAACAGAGCTAACAGGGCATCGGTCAGGTTATCCAAGTATACCGACGGCTCAACAACCTTCATAAAGATTAAGGCCAGTCTAGTATGTAGATTCTTTAATTTTGTTATTAATTTAGTTATATTTTTGACATATCATTAGTAGGCATCTTAACGTTTTTTTTTTCAATGCAACATGTATAGTTGAAGTCGTTGGATCATGATGCAATATTAGCAAAGTGATGGCAGGCTAAACGTCGGTCTAGAATTTTCTCAATAGAATCTCATCGCAAGTATAGTTTCAAACCAACAAATGATCCGAATCAGAGTTTAATTTGTTGTCACAAATTCAAATCAATAAAAAAATTGAGAGTTTTAAAGTCCAGATCGTCTCTCAAAATAATTGCAATGAGGTGTGCATAATATTGGCTATGAGAGAAAAGGGATTTGAAATGCAAAAGATAAGAAATTGAATGACAAGAAAGTAAAGAGCAAACAAAGAAATTTAAGTGGTAAAAGGCATTTTAGCAATGATTGAGAGCTAAAGTTTCTTATCCAAGTCATTGATGACCACAAACATGGTAATTAAGAAAAGTTAATCCCACTTCATCATTTTCAAACATCGAAAAAAAATCAAATAAGTATAATTGATCTTAATCCATAAGTCCTAGTCAACTCACTGACTAGACTTAGTAAAAGACTAGCGTTAGTGAAAACAAAACCAACTAATAACCCTAAATTACCAATCAATATTGGACATCAACGACTTAATTAAGGTCACCTAGGTCCTCAATTTCAAGTCAAGAATATAAAATTCTACTCTAAAATTAAAGAAGGTATTTCAACAAATACTTAAAAAGAATAAAATGAAAATATCATAAATTGTAAGAACTAATAAAAACTATAGCTACCAAATTCAAAGAAGGTAATAATAACAACTAAAGAAAGAAGCAACAATAAATACGAAAACATGAAATTGCATTAAAAGAAAATTAGAATTCAAACAAGTGTTCATAAACTAAAATTGACAAAAAAAACTAACAAGTAAAACTAAACAAATTAAGATATTAGAACCAAGAATTATAAAGAAAATTACACTGAAATAAGAATTAAAACCTAAATCTAAGAAGAAACTAAACTAAAAATCTTAACATCTTAAAGAGAAGTTGGAGCTTCTCTCTCTAAGAATTAACCTAAAATATGGTTCTATACTTCTACTATGACTACTTGGTTCATCCTCCTTAAGTCTTGCCTCCATATGCATAAAAAATAAGTTGGATTAAGTGCAAAATAGGTTTGAAATTGCGAGCTACGTGTTTACTTAAGTAAATCACGTGCCACTGCTCATGCGTATGCTCAAGCCATGCGTACGCACAAATTTAAGGAGATGCGTACACACAAGGCATGCATATGCACAACCATGAAAATGTCCAATCTTCATTTCTTCATGAATTTTCCATCTTTGCATGCTTTTTTTATTTCTTCAAGTCATCCTTACTTTCTAAACCTTAAATCACTCAAACAGACACATCAAGGCATCAAATGGAATAAAAGTGAATTAAATTTGAAAATTTTCAAGCATAAAAAACATATTTTTCGCAATTAAGCACAATTAGGAGAAATTCACAAAACTATGCATTTTCTATGAATAAATGCAAGATAAGTTGATAAATTTCACTCTTTTCAACCCAAAATTCATCATAAAATATGGATTTATCATGAAGACCTTCATGTACAGGCATATTTTGAAGGAGAATAAGGCGAGATTTGTTGATCAGCGGTCTGTGGATCATTATTATGTGAGTAAACATATGATCTTGTAATATAAAATTTTTAATTAACTGTATATTTGTCATCCTAATCATAATAACATGTGTTATACAAGAGTCCTACACACAGAGATTGGAGGTCGCAACTCAGCAATCTCAGCAAAGTGGATAGGACGCCAGTGGCTCTACTGCTTCAGTCGTCGATACTGATGTGGTTTGGCGCGAGACCGCCTTAGCACCGTACAAAAACCACGTAATATGGGCTGGAGTCGTTCTTCGCCAGCAGCCTCTGCACCTCCATGCCACCTCTGCTACCAGTCAAGCCGTCGATTTCAAGGAGGGCGTTGATTTGAAACTGCAAGAGCTCACCCGAAGCCTTCACGAATAGGTTCAGGAGCTGAACGAGACTCGGGAGAAGTATCAGAAGATCCTCACACGCGTGATGGACATGGATGAGCTCAGGCTGGAATAGAGGGTGCAGCTAGAGCGACTTCAGCAGATGGAGCAGCAGATGACAGTGTACCAGACTCAGATGCGCGCTAGTGGCAGTGGCACTGCTGGTGGATATTTAAGGTTTAGGACTTTGTTTTACTGTTTCATTGTATTTGATTTATTTGACTTTTAATTTATTTGAACATTTTAAATTTAATAATATTACATAATTAGTTTCTATTATTTATAATTTGACCACTAATTATGTGAAAAAAATTAAATAAAAAATTAAAATTAAAAAGAAAAAAAATTGTGTCACAATATTTTTTTAAAAGAAAATTGACATTACCATCGGATTTACTGAGAAAATCTGACGGTAATAGTGTGAGAAACAGTATATTGTGGTGACGCCGATGTTACCGTTAAAAAAATTTGTTGGTAACCAAAATATTTTTTCAGGTAGGTAATTCGCCGCAGAATCCAACAGTAATTATCGTCAAACGAAAAAATTCGATGATAACTAGTTACCGACGAGGTTTATTCCGTCGGAATACTTTTGACAACAAATCTGTCGGTAATTAACTTTTTGTTAAATTTTATTATTTTTTTTCGATAATTTTGATAGTACTCAGTGTTTTTTTAGTAGTGCAGGTTGCTAGTTGAAATCGATAGGAATGCTTAGAATTTGTTCTGCTTTAAAATGAAAGGAAGTTTGTCGATTAAGGTCCTCTTTCCATTGTAATGTAGTTTTGTTAATTAGTGACTCTGTCTTAGTGTCCGGGCCAAAGTTCATGCAAGGACTCCAAAGTTTAAAGTCATTTTGATTAAGTAATCAGGGATCTTTCCAAATCTTTGTAGTACTACCTGAGCCAATTCTCGAAATATCACTTAATTATAGAACTCATTTGGCAAACCAGATACTTCTCCATGTATAACTTAAATTGTGTCCAATATCTGAATTCAAAAAGCTCTTCTGATTATAGTATTTCGCCTTAATAACCTTTTCTACGAGTGAACATGGTGTATGAATGAGCCACCACCTATGTTTTGCTAGTAAGGCTTGGTTGAAAGCTTCGAAACACCAAAACTCCAAACCCCCTTCCTCCTTTTCATAAAGCTTTGTCCAGTCAATCCAATTGACCTTTTTTCCTCCATTCTTGGTGTTCCAATAAAAGTGTCTCATAGAACTCTTAATTTGTTGGTACAAACTCTTTGGGAGTTGGAAACACTCCATAATGTAGGAAGAAATCACTTGAGCTACCGACTTAATGAGTACCTTTTACCAGCCTTAGAACGACTTGTCTCTTTCCAATCCTTTAGATTTTTTTCAAACACAGTCTTGAAAAAAATCAAAGATATGTTTCTTAGAACGACCCACAAAGGTAGACAATCCCAAATACTTTGAGTGATTCTCGATTACCTTACTTTCCAGCCAATCCTAAATAAGTGTTTGTCTGATAAGTGGCACATTTCGGTTGAATGAGAGCTCTGATTTTTCAAATTAATTCATCGACTAGATGCTAATTGGTAATTCGGAGAATGGCTTTTGTCTCTATGATAACTTCATCCATGGCCCTTAGAAAAAGTATGCTATCATCTGCGAAAAATAAGCGTGAAATATTCGAAGCATATCTTGATACCTTGATCCCATGGATTGTCTTTCTTTCTTGTGCTTTCAGCAAAAGGCTTGAAAATATTTTGGCACATAGAATGAATAAGTAGGATAATAAGGGAGTCCCCTTGTCTAATTCTTCGAGTTGGTCTGAACGATTTTGAAGGAGTTCTGTTAACGGGAATTTAAAAAGAGACCATAGTACCACACCTTTTAGTTAGATACTTAGATTAAATCACCATAGTGGGAATCTTATAGCTTTTAATAATTCAAAAAGAAAATTTTATTTTATGCGGTCATAGGCTTTCTCCATATTCATCTTGAATCCGATATAGCCTTTGAACCCGTCTTCTTTTTCCTCATAAAATAAAATGTTTCAAAAGCGACTAAGTCATTATTTGTGATTAATCTACTAGGCACAAGTGCACTTTGGTTCTCACCTACTAAATTCGGCAAAATTAACTTTAGCCTATTTGCAATTACCATTTCTCGCAAACTTGAACACAACGTTGCAAATTGAAATTATCCTAAACTCCTTCGAGTATTTGAACTCCTTTACTTTTGAAATGAGACAAATATAGGTCTTGTTTAAATCTGAGGTATCGCCTCCGTTATTAAACAATTACAAAACTCTACTTGTTATTGCCTGCCCCATTATTCACATAGTTTGGTAAAATAGCGTTGACATACCATTTGGTCCTAGAGCCTTATTAGGGTGCATCTGAAACATAGTTGTCTTCAGCTCTTCGTTTGTGAATAAATGATTATGCATCATGATTTTAGATTTATAGTTTGATAATACTTTAATTTATACAAATTACATGTGTGTGAACATGCTTAGTTAACATCTATTTTAAGAGCACATGAAGCTGATTCTGAAAATACAGTTACATGCATTTATGAAGGTAATTTTATTGGGCTGAAAAAGAGGATCTTTGAACCCTTTTTTTTCAATCAACCCGTTCGGTTATGTTGGGTTGGGTCTAGAATCCGGATCAGACTTGATGAAAATAGAGCATGATTTCCATGATAGGGATGGACACGCTAGGGAAGGGTCTACGACAAGTGTGCAGGAAGTTGCATCTGCGAAACTTGCACTGGAGACCGGCGAGGATATGACTGAGGGAAACCAAATCGGTGCTGAAGGAGGAAAGCTAAAGGTTGGCCACAGCAGAGGAGACTCAACGTGGCAAGGGAGATGCGCAACCCTGACGCCACCTATGTTAGGTCGTGAGATCGAAGAAGTGTTGGTAGTGGAAAACCAAGCCGCTACTCTCCCACCGGTGACATTAAATAGAGGGACTAGTGGGTTGGATGTGTAGTTGATGATGATGGTGCGGGAGACGTTGATGAAGGAACGGATGATAAGGATGACATTATGAATGATGGTGGCATGAGTTCCGACACAAAGGGAACAACATTGACAAAGGGACAGGGAGAGCTATCGGAACATGATGAAGAAGTAGCTGGGAAGACCGAAAGACGGTTGTTGATGATGGTGGTTCGGATAAGAATGAAGGAAGTAAGGAAAAAAGAAATAGTATTTTGGAGGAGAAGATGCTTGAAAATAGAGAAACTTGGGACCTCGAGTTGGAATCAGGTGCAATTTTATATAATGAAGAAGATGATATTATGGCTATTCTCCAAGCACAGAATGAAAAAATTGCTCAAAAAAAATTGTCAAAATAGAGAGAGAAAGCAAGACGTTGCAGGCCCAAAAAAAGTGTGTAATAATTTATTAAAATAATTTTGTTCTTGGAATATTAGGAGATTAATGGGTGATGAAAAATTAAGCATAGTCAAAAACCTCACGAAAAAATTAAATTGAATATGTTAGGCTTGTTTGAGACTAAGTGGCAGGTAGTGACGAAGTTTGATGTAATAAGAAATCGAGGGAGTGAAGCTGTGAGATGAGAATATGTTGAGTCGGAGAGTTCTCAAGTGGTTTACTGTTAATTTGGGATGAAATAATGTTTAAAAAGAGTCGCTATCATAAAGGAGAGCTTTAGTTGTATGTTGAAGGGTTTTATTAAAAATAATTTCAATTATGCTTTCTTTGTTATACGAGGCTCATACAAGAGAAAAGAGATTTAATGTGTGGGAGAAATTGAGTTATATTGTAAGATTATGTCAGTCTCTATGGGAGACTTCAACGAGATTGTGCAGGCGGAGGCGAGAAAAGATGCTATCAAATTATCAAAGTTTTAGTAAGAATTTGATACAAGAAGATATACAACTGGTGGACTTGCGCTTAACGATCTTCAATATCAAGAGTACACTATAGGAAGGAGGAGCGTACAAAAAGTTGACGAATTTCTTGATGATTTTTTTTTTAACTTTTCTATTTGCTTGTTGTTGTTCTTGCTCCACTTATTGTGTTGAGTTTTCTTGTTAAAAAAGAGAGCACATATTATTATTATTATAATTAATAAAAAAAATTTAAATTTTTATTTTAATAAATACACAATATTAAAAGAGAAAATTATTCTAAAGGACTGTTAGGAAGACTTAATTATTAAAAAAGACTTTTAATATCAAAATTATTAAAAAGGATCAAATCTTTTTATAATATTTAAGAAGAAGAACTAAATCTTTTTATAAGAAGACAAATATATTCTTAACTATTTTTTTATTTATTTTGTATAATCTTTAATATATGCTATTTGATTTACAATGTTATATAGATATTTATGAATATTCACTTGGAATTAATTAATTAATTAATTTAAAAAGAATTACTCTAAAAGATTGTTAGGGAAAATTAATTATTAAAATATTGATTCTTAACTATTATTTATTTATTTTTTATAATTTTTATATTAAAAAATTTTATTTTTTTTCTAAAATTTTGGTAATTTTTATTATAAAAATAAATAAATAATTAATAAAAATTACTAAAATTTTAAGAGAAATAAAATTCATTAACATAAAGATTATAAAAAATAAATAAAAAACAATTAAAGATATATTTATCTCCTTAAAAAAAAATTTGATTCGTTTTCTTAAATTTTATAGAAAAATTTGATTCGTTTTCTTAAATATTATAAAAAAATTTGATTCTTTTTAATAATTTTAATATTAAAAATCTTTTTTAATAATTAAATCTTTCTAACGATCCTTTAGAATAATTTTTTCATATTAAAACTTACATTTATATTTTTAAATAAATTAGTTAATAATCAATCACATATATATATAACTTAGCTTTCAATTGGCATCGAATTGGAAGGTTCTTAATTATTAGTTGTCCTTTTTGTTTTGATATTCTTTTATAATTTATTTGGAGTATATCTCTTTCTCTTTCGATGTTGTTTATATGACAGACAGTTCCGAAAATGAGGTTTGATTTTTCTAAATCAATTATTGTTTTTAAGCCAAAAAACAAATCTCCGTACCTCTGATTCAATCAAAAGTCTTACAATTGAACGTGAATAGTAGAAACCGCGTTTTAGAGTTAGAACTTGCAATGCTTACAAAGCCATTTGGAACATGAAATTTCAAATTAGTGCTTCAATTAGCATAAATACAAGGTGCTTAGCTTCTTAAGCAAAAACATAAAAGTAATTAAATTAGTGCTAATAAAGTTAATTAGTAGTATCACTAAAGAGAAATTAATAATATCTCGACGCATTTTTCTTGAAGCTGAAATCATACATTAGGAATTTGTATGTAACTCTTTTTCATAAACTTTATATTTTTAATTAATTAATTAACTAATTTTTTTTACTAACCATAAGAGCCACTTAAAGATACCAAAAAGTTATAATTCAGATGACATAATCTTTTCATACTTATTTAGAGGTTGCGGGTTCGAGTTTTTTCTATATTCATTTTATTTTTTCAATTCAAGAATCTATATAAAATTTAATTTTGGTTAAAATACTCTTGTATCAATGTAAAAAATATATACTTAGGGACTTATTTGTATTAATTTTTAAAAATAAATAAAAGTAGAAGGACTTTAGAATAATAATTTTAAAAGGTTATTAAAATTATCCTATGCAAAATAATTATAATACTAATATAAGTATTAGGCCTAAAAATAATTCTTACTTCTATAAGACTATAATAAGATAATAATGGGTTTCAAATTTCAATTTGAAAGTTTAATAATTATTCTGCTAAAAAAATATTCATATAACAAAATGCATGTAATATGTATGCTTGTGGTTCAAGACACCAATTTATTTGACCCCACTCAATTGGAACATCATTTCAATATTTCATTGTTGATGTTATATTCCTAATTAAACAATAGGTATCAATGTATGTAATTTCTATATATATACTAGATAGTTAATGTCTCGTTGTTGATGTTGCCAAATAATAGAGAAGCAATTACATTATCATCGGGGGCCTAAATGGAATTATAAACATTATCAGATGTCTCTGTTGTGTGTATGTTTGGAGTGCATAAATTAATAAACAAAAATATTATTTATATATTAAAATTAGTCATTATGTATTTCTATACAAATATACTGTAGTTTAATTCATGTTTAATGTGTATTTTGTATTAATACTGGTGGCTGATTTTAACAGTTGATTTAGATGTATACATAGTGTGGTTGAATATATATAT
>NC_029775.3:109208971-109210950 GCF_000817695.3 Arachis duranensis
TATTGACCAATGGTGTAAAGCTATAAATGTTTGCTATTAATGTATAATAAAAGAATTAAAGTTAAATCAGTACAAATAACTAAAATAACTATTTGTTATCATTGCTAATGAGTTACAGTTCAAATAGTATAATTTTTCTATACTCATTTAAGTAATATTAAAAAAAACTATTTGTCATGATTTTTCATATTCCTATATTTTGATTAGTTAAAAATGTTTATCCTGTTAACACCATGGTTCTGAAAACCGAACCGGACCGGCTGGTTCAACCGGAAAAACCGAGAACCGGTCCGGGTAAGGTAAGAAACCGGCTTGCAAAAAATCGGTGAAAAAATCGGTCGAATTGACAGTTAACCGGTGAACCGAAAGAACCGTCCGATTTTTTCTGACAGTTAACCGGTGAACTGAAAGAACCGTCCGATTTTTTCACGGTTTATTGGTTTGAAAATTAAACTTAAAAACGGCGTCGTTTTGAAGAAAAAAAAAAGAAAAGGGCTATCTTCATCACCCACGAACCCTAATCCTCCCTGAATCGTACAAGCCACAGCCTCTCACCCTCTTCAGCCTCTTCATCACCGTCTCACCCTCTCACCCTCTCACCCTCTTCAGCCACTCAGTTTCTCTCACCCTCTCACCCTCCGACAGGCCACAGCCACTCATCGCCGTCGCACCTCTCCTCCATCGCCGTCGCAGAGCTCCGGTCCTCCATCGTAGTCCCCCAGCTCGCCACCTCCACCGTCGCACCTCTCCTCCATCGCCGTCGCCCAGCTTCCCACTTCCACCGTCGTCGCCCAGCTCTCCACCTCCACTGTCGTCGCCGAGCTCTCCTCCATCACCGTCGCCCAGCTCCCCACCTCCACCGTCATCGCCCAGCTCTCCACCTCGCCCAGCTCGCCGGTAATACTCTTCCTTCCACCTCCATTCATGGTTCTGTTCTTGTTCCTGTTCTTCTCTATCACAGAAAACATGTTGCTCTCTGTTCATGTTCGTTGGTGTATTCTGTTTATTCATGGTATTTGGTTGATCATGTTCTGATTCTGATTCTGTTCATGTTCATGTGTATTCTGTTTACTCTATTCATGTTCTAATTCTGTTCATGGTTTATTTCTGTATGCACAAAGTGGTGTACTCTGTTTATTCATGGTATTTGGTTGATCATGTTCTGATTCTGATTCTGTTCATGTTCCTGTGAATTCTGTTTATTCTGTTCATGTTCTGATTCTGTTCATGGTTTATTTCTGTATGCACAAAGTGGTGTACTCTGTTCATGTTCTGATTCTCTTAATGTATTAAGAGGTTAATCATATTGTCTCATCAGGTGGTTTTTCTTGTCTTTGATCCTGTTAATGTATTAAGCTGCATGAAGTTGATTTCTTGTTTTTGATTTATTGTCTTTGATTTTCTGTTAATGTATTAAGTTATAAATTATTGAATTTTATTAAGTTTAATAATTATTTAATATTTAATTAAACCGGTTGAACCCCGGTTTAACCCCGGTCGAACCAGTGAACTATTGAACCAGTGACCTCACCGGTTTATTGACCGGTCCGGTTCTCGCAACCTTGGTTAACACTTAACACACATAAACATTAATTCATTTAATTATATAAGAAGAATAATATTGTTTCTTTTTTCATTTTCTTTTACCCTGTTAACACACACATATTTAATTTTATTTTATTTAGAATAGATTTAGTTAAAAAGTATAACCTTATTAAAAATTATTTTTTGATATATTCAATAGATTTTATATATAAGAATTATCCTTTTAATAAACTTTAATAAGAATTATTTTATAGTTTTATAACCTTATTAAAAAATAAATATTATTAAGAAATTTTTTTTATGGAATTGATGCCGGATAGTTGTGACAGTTACTGCACTTTTGTTCCTAATTATTAGTCTTAGACTTGTTACTTAAGCCTTTAGTTTGCATTTTTATTTTTTATTTTTATTTTTAGTATTTTCTATTTTTTAGA
>NC_029775.3:109211258-109212568 GCF_000817695.3 Arachis duranensis
TATTATAAATACATAAAAAAATATTTTTTTATTCTTTTATTTATAATGGATGAAAAATTTTTCTAGGGAAGCTTACACTAAAATTTTTTTTCTTTCTATTTTTTTTAGCATTCATACAGAAAAATGAAAATTTTCATTTATTTATTTTTCTTCTTATTTACTCTTAAATCAAACATAGTGTTAGTATTTCATATTTTCCAATTTTTTTACATAGAAAGAGACAAACACGTAGGTTAGTGCCACGTGGGAGAAGCTTCGGAATGGTGTGTATTCTGCGTTTGATGACGTACAGCATCCAACGCTCACATGTTCTTCTATCTACTATCTATGATGTGCGAAATACAAAATTTTTATTCTACACATAATTATAGTTACCAATACATATTTTTTTAATTATAGCTTCGTATTGTTTAATTATTTTGTAATAATTAAATAAGAATTTAATTTTAAATAATTATTAATGTATAACATTTTTATAAATTTTTATACATATATTTAATTATATAATTTTATATTCACAAAATTAATTATATTTTATATTAAATATATAAATAATTACTAAAAAACGAATATAATTGAGGCATTATATAAAATATTTTAGATTGTCTATATTAAAATTGAACTTGTACTAATATAAAAGAAAAATTTATGAAGAATATAATTTTTCCCCCTCTATCTACGACCGTGTTGAGAATATTCCTTTGATACCGCATATTCCTCAATCTGCAGCAGCAAGAAACTTCACTGCTCCGTTGATTGTAGGGTCCTCAATTCTAATTTGGTTTTTTCTTCTTCTTTTTTTTCCTAACTGATGATTTAAGATATTAATTAAAAGGAATTTTTGAAATTTTGAAATGCCTATAATTAAAAGGAAAAGTTACATTGAAAGCCTTAGCCAATTCTCTTCAAACATACATTTGTATTAGAAAAACTTTGCTAATAAATATATGCACAATAAGAAATGATAAAAATAAACTGAATTAATTTACTTATAGAAGAAGGAAAGAAAATTTTGATAAAGTTCTAGGAATGAGGCGAGTTTTAATACAAAAGTTGAATATGATAAATAAAAAAAAAATTGATCAGGTCATGAACCAAGTCAAATGGTATATATAGAGTTTGTACTTATTAAGTTCAAGATCGCCAAAACTCATCATCACTTCTGCCAGGATAAAGATAACTCTGCAATCATTTTGATTGTTTTAAGTAATCCGAATAAATGCATGTTTAGATATGATTAAATTGTTAAAAAAAAATAAATAAAAATAAAGTATTAACAAAATAAAAAATATTTTTATAAATATATATTT
>NC_029775.3:109212935-109216914 GCF_000817695.3 Arachis duranensis
ATAAAAAATATATTTAAAATTTGAAAAATTACATAAAAATTTTAATTCTTTCTATTTTTACTTTCTAAAAATAATAAAAAATTAAAATTTTATATCTCATGACTAAATTAAAATTTTAATTCTAGTCTCTAATCTATTAGAATATTATTCTAATAGATGGAAATAACCATTACCATAAAGATCACTTAACCTTTGTCGTATTTATTAATTTTGGTCTTTTATTTATGTATTTATTGGCATTTTATGGTGGTTGGCGGGGGTAGCTGTATGTGGGTGAGACCGGAAAGAGAATAATCAATCATATGGAAGAGGTTCTTCCATTTCTTTGAAATTTCACCTATGACAAGCAACATTCTTTTAAGTCTTAACAGATAATGTGTAATTTTTTTGGATAGTCACCGTTCTGAATTTGATTAATTTATAATTTCGTTGAAATTTACCTTTTACTAAATATATAAAATACTAATAATTAAATTAAGATGTGATACTTATACAACTTAAGGAGCTAATATATAGAAAAAGAATAATTATTACACTCCAATACAAACGATGAAATGCACAAGAACACCGTCAACATGTAAGAGACCAAGAGCAGGAGAAACTATTGGATTATTGGATTATTGTATTATTGGAATACATGTTGTAAAGTTATACATAATTGTTTTTGTGTGTAATTTTTAAATATTATAAATAAAATAATTATAAATAATTAAACATAATTTTAAATCAAGATTTAATGTAGGTATTGGGGGTATTGACTATTGAGTGATAAGTAAGTTGCTATAAGTTTGAACGTAATTATGATTTCAAGAGTTTGAGTCATGAAAATTACGTTATGTAAAAAAAATAGTTAATATATATATTAAAGACATATATTACAATTATTATTAGTGTAACCTTAGCTTTTAAGTTATTTTTAACAAGTTAAAATTAACTACCTATGAATATAAGAAAATCAACTACTTGTTAAAAGAAGAAACAAATGTTATTTTAATTCCTAATATTTAGAGTTAGAATCGAAACTGTTTTTAATATAATTTTTTATTTAGAATTATTTTTAATATTTTTTTTCGTATTAAAATCGTTTTTTTAACTTTTTACGGATAAAAATATCTTTTATCACTACTAGCACCTTTACTACCACCAGCACCTCTATTACTCCACCACCACCACCCCCTTACTCCCATCAAATATTAATAACCAGCAGAACCGTGAATAGAGGAAGATATCGCTGCCGTTCATGCATGCTTCAGCCGCCATGAAATGTGTTGCCAGGCCTTCATGACGCGAGGAGGGTAGCGTGTGAAGGAGAGAGAGAGGGATCGAAGGCTGAGCTGGGTTCTTACTACCACCGATCTGCCTAGTTGCTGCTGCCACTGCCGGATGCATCTTCTTCTTCTTCTTCTTCTTCTGCTTCTGCGTCTATGTTTGTTTTTGCTTCTGCTTTGTTTCTGCTTTGTTTTTGCTGCTGTATCTGCTTTTTCTGCTTTGACTTCTACATCTGTGCATTTTCTTTTGCTTCTGCATTTGTTTTTGCTTTGTTTCTGCTTCTGATTTTGATTTTGTATGTTGATTTTATTGTTAAATTTGATGTTACTGATTCTGAATTTGATGTTGTTGAATTTGATTTTTGTTGAATTTGATGTTGTTTCTGCTTCTGAATTTAATTCTAATTCTGAGTATTAATATTTGATGGGAGTAAGGGAGGTGGTGGTGGTGGAGTAAGAGAGGTGCTGATGGTGGTAAAGGATATTTTTATCCGTAAAAAGTTAAAATGACGATTTTAATACGAAATAAAACGTTAATGATGATTCTAAATAAAAAATTACGTTGGAAACGGTTTCGATTCTGACCCTAAATATTAGGGACCAAAACAATGCTTATCCCTTAAAAAAAATATATATACAATCAATATTTAATATTAGTTAAATATTTATGTGTCCATAAAAAAATGTTTCAAGATTTATTAAAATATTTGGTTAAATTATATCCTAAAAACACATTTAATTTTTAGAGCAAAATAATAATAATATCTTTTTTTAGTTTTTTATATATTTAGGATATATTTGGTCACAGTGAAAATTTTAAATTATTTTAATAATTTTTATTTGTATAATCGTTTTTCTTAAATAATTGATTATGTGGCAATTAATTTATCTTTGGATAATGATTTTAAGATAATCTATTGTGTTTCTTATATATGAAAAAAGCTGTTTTAAAGTGATATATAAAATCACAAAATAGGTATGAAATAATTATTTATACTACTTCATATTTTATACTTCAAGTCAAATAGATAAAATCATTATAACTCAAAACAGTAATGTTTTGCCTGGAATCAAAACCTCCAAGATATGTTTATAAATGTAGAAAATTAATTTCATTTCAATAACCTTTATTTGTATAATCAAATTTTAAAATCATAGATTATTTATAATACCCAATAGGTAATATCTTAGATAGAATAATAAAATCATTATAACTTTAAAATAATAAAATTTTTGTTTATAATTAAAAGCAATATTATTTTTGCTCAAGTTATTTTTTAATTTCTTCCACAAACATCTTTTTTTCTTCAAAAACAATTTATTTTTCAAACATCATTTTTTTTAGCATGTTCCCAAACATGTTTTCCGACGTTACTTTCACTTATAAGCTGATTTTCAAGGTAAAACGATTAGTTTCAATTATAAATTAATATTTTTCCATTTTTTAGTCAAACAAGATATTTTTTGGCAAGGGAATTCTTTTCATAATTTTCAAAATTGCTCAAAATATATTGAAAATATNAATAAATTATTATTTTTTATACGAAATATTTTAATTTAAAAATTATATTTTTATATTTATTTTTAATAAAATAAACCTCTAATTATCTGTTTCGTTTCACAAAAAAATTTAATATTATATTAACCTAATACTCTGAATGAGTAGGTTATTTTGTCAAACGAAATAGATATTTAAATTTTATTTTGTAAAAAATAAATATAAAAATTTATTTTACCAAAATTAAAATATTTTAGATACAAAATAACTATTTACTCTAAACATAATTTATTCTTGTACTAATTGATTTATTGTGTTATAACACAATTTTTTGTAATTGTATTTTTAAATAGTCAGAGTTTATAGTTTAAAATAATTAGTATATTATTATAATTATTGTCAAAGGAGTATTATATTTTTTTTATTTTTTTTGAAGCGCATTATTATTAGTCTAGCAAGACCTTATTAAAAGAAAATCCTTTAAAAATAAAAATTTATGAATGGGATAAATAATATATCTTTAAAAAATTTAAAAAACATGGCAAAATAATAGAAAACAACAATTTTTTTATGAATGACAAGCGATTATTTGTCAATATAATTCGAATTTTTACAAAAAATACTTAAAAAGAGCTAAAAAAATTATGCTTCTAGACTTTTTTTTTTCATTTTTAAAATTTTATTTTGGCTATTAAAAAAAGTGCAAAAACATTTCTCTTAACATAAAATCATTAAATTAAAAAAAATATCTGATGGAAATATTTTTTTAAGACATTTTTATCATTTTAATCCTTCTTAATATTTTTGTCCATGTTTAAATATTATAACGTATTTTTAATAGTTTTATCCAATAATAAATTGGTAGTTTGAGAGTGTTTTCTGTTTATACGCAATGCAATGAGAATGATTAGAGGTTAAGACAAGCTTGCTCTTTTCATTTCTTAGCCTCTCTCAGATCAGGTTGTTCAGTCTCTTCCAAAACTGTCTCTTCTCACTTCTTCCTTTTTCATTATAAAACACTTCCTCTCATCACTTCCAACCTCAATACCTTCTTCTTCTTCTGAACGCTTTGGTGCTAGTAAAGATGTTCACTTTTTTAGTTGTGTGATGAGAACTTTCAAGTTAGTTGAAAGACAAAGACAAGGACACACACACTGAGTGGGTTCAGGTTCGTTAAGCTCTTGTTATTTCTTTTTTTTTTTTTTGGTATTTG
>NC_029775.3:109216958-109225931 GCF_000817695.3 Arachis duranensis
TGTTTGCACAAAATGGGAATTACTTTGTAGCGGTGGCTTGTTCTCTTAATTGAAACACTCTGGGGGTTGAAGTTCTGAAAAGAAGGAGTTTTTTTATTTTTTATTTTTTTATGGATTTGAGAAATTTTGATGATTTATTTGCAAGGTCTCAATTAGGAGAGGGAAATTTTTGGGTTCATGTTATATTGTGAGAATTACCAATAGCTTAAGGACGAAGTTGAAAGTTTAAACTTTTTGCTAAAATTGAGAGAAAGTTGAGTTATTTGTTTGTTCTGAATGATTCAAGTGTCTTGCATCTCAATCTCATAGCATGGCTGTGGTGAGTCCTGTGCCTGCAACAACACAAAGGATGGGTTCTGTGAGGCGAGTTCAAGAGGGTGAAATTGTTGGGGAGCCTAATCAAGCTGTGGTAGTTGATGAACCAATCTATGTTGCTGTGTCAAAAGAAGTGAAAGAGAGCAAGCTGAATCTGATATGGGCGATTCAGAACTCTGGAGGAAGGAGGATTTGCATACTTCATGTTCATGTTCCTGCAACCAAGATCCCTTTGAGTAAGTTTGTATACTTGTCTATATGGATTCGATGTTTGGTTCCTTAATTGTCTGAAATTTTTCAAGTCAATGGTTGGTATGTGTTGCTTTGATGATTTTCAAACTAGATTTCGGAAATATAGTTAAAGTTCTGTTTGTTGGATTTTGTTTGAATTTTGTCGGAAATTTACTTGACAATTTTTGTTTGGTGTTATTCGGCTGTGTTGGTCAAAATGATCATATGATGTTTTCTCTCATAAAAAAAGGAATTGATTTTAAGAACCAAATTTAGCTTGATATTTGGTCAATCTTTCATACAATTTGTTTTTTTCAATTTGCTGATGATGGTCTGTAATTGTAATCTTCTTGTTAAGTGGGTGCTATGTTCCCTGCAAGTTCACTGAAAGAGCAGGAGGTTCGAGCATACCGGGATATTGAAAGGCAAACCATGCATAAGACTCTTGATGAGTATCTTCGTATATGTCAACGGATGGGGGTAAATTTACGCTGTAATTCTATGTGTATATCTATTAGTTTCAAATTTTATTTGATTTTACATTAGTTGCTTTCTGATACAGGTGCAGGCGGAGAAAGTGCATATTGAAATGGACAACATTGAAAAAGGAATTGTAGAACTTGTCTCCCAACGTGGCATCCAAAGGCTTGTCATGGGAGCGGCATCGGACCGATCCCATTCTAGGTAAGAAGCCACTAGCCAGATAGCACCACCCTCCCCTTCTGTAAGAGAATCTTTCTTTGCCGTGTGGAATTGTAGTCCGATCCCTATTAGTTTTGATGAAGTCAGAAAAATTGAAAATAGGAGATGAAATCAGAAAACAACTGTTTTCACTTTTTCATTCCTGAAATTCTGAAAGTGAAACAGAAAGCTCACACATTTCCACTAAGTTCAGCTTCATGACATTTCAGGAGAATGATGGACTTGAAATCTAAGAAAGCCATCTTTGTATGTGAGCAAGCTCCGGCATTTTGTTGGATACAGTTTATCTGCAAAGGGCACCTTATACACACAAGGTATAAGAAGCATTCTAAAATATTGATGCACTCTGATCTAAACACAATATAGTTTCACATGAAAGATAAATTCAATACAGAAAGAGAGTTTGTAAATTCCTGTGAATACTAGTATATTTAATAATTTCAAAAAGCTTTTTATCTTGATTTACTTCCTTTCAATATTGGGTACTGATTTAAGTATGACATCAACACAGGGATTTGGTACAACAAGTTCCAAACTCTGAAGCTGAACATCCAGTACTCCCGAGATCTCAATCTGTTATTACTCCGGGCCAAAATCAAACTAGTCATCGTCGGGAGTTATTTCGCAAAGTAAGGTCTGCCAATGATGGTGCTGTAGGGGGCATTATGCATGATTCTTCTCCAGATAACTTTGAAGGGTTCTCAACTCCACCAAATAGGTTAGGTACTGATTTAAGTTCTGATGAGTCAGATAGGCTGTCAAGGACAAGGAGTCCTTCAGCTTTGTCAGTGTGCTCCGATAGTGGTGCTGTTGACCCAATGTTGAGCCCAAATTCGGTTAGTGAGATTGCCGAGAACGTAGCAGAGTTGACTTTGAGCCATGCAATCAAAGAGGATCTTCATTCTTCTCCTCCTAGTGTACTGGTAAACCAATATTCTTTTCTCATTCAGTTAGTGTCTATTTATGCATTGTAGCATGAGTACGTTTATCTTTTAACATGTTGGAAGTGATGAGAAGCAACTTTTACTTTCGAATCGATAGCATCTGAACACCGGAAGGTTTATGCTGATGCTTAGAATGATGTGATTGAACTCTAGCAGGATGGAGGAATGAATGATACTATATATGATCAACTTGAATTGGCTATGGCTGAGGCCGAGAGAGCCACACGAAACGCATATCAAGAAACATATAGGCGTGGGAAAGCTGAAAAGGAGGCCATTGAAGCTATGCGAAAGGTAGCTATCCTGTTTTTAATTGCTTCAAGACTTCTCCAAGACTATTCTATTCTCATCATGTTTCAAATATATTTGCTTATTTTGTATTCATTGGTTGTATCTAGTTTTGTAGTTTCTATGTTCTTCTTAGCAGTAAAGCATTTCTAAATTCTAATACCAAAGAAGTATAATAAGAAAGTGGAGGATTTATAACTCATCCATGACCAATGCTAAATAATATCATTTGAATGGATGAGCATGATTTTGTGTTGTATTATCATGCCCCAAATTTGCAACTTGGTTCGCTTTCTAACCCGTCTCATTGCGTGAACCGCCCCCATTGACAGGCTAAAATCTCTGAAAGTTTATATGTAGAAGAGTTGAATCTGAGGAAAAGGGCCGAGGAAGAACTACAAAAAGAAAAAGAACAACTTCAAAATATGAAGATCCAGAGAGACAAAGTTAAGGAAGAACTCCAACTTGCACTGGATCAGAAGTCATCACTGGAGAGCCAAATTGCATCATCCGAACTTATGATAAAGGAGTATGAGCAGAAGATCATTTCTGCCGTGGATCTGTTACAAAGCTACAAGAACGAACGGGATGAGTTGCAGGTACAGCGCGATGAAGTGCTGAGAGAGGCCACGGAGTTGAGGAAAAAACAAGGAGAGGCCTCTGGCACTCGCACGCCTCAATTGTTTTCGGAGTTCTCTTTCCTTGAGATAGAACAAGCAACAAATAACTTTGATCAGTCCCTAAAGATAGGAGAAGGTGGATATGGAAGTATATTTAAAGGTATGTTGCGGCACACTGAGGTGGCTATAAAGATGTTGCACTCTGACAGCATGCAAGGACCCTTGGAGTTTCAACAAGAGGTGAGCTTCTTCGACTATGACAAGATGTTAATTTCTTTTAAAATCTATCTTTCTTCCTTTGTATATTTGTGAAATTGTCCTTTGCATCGTTTATTACCAACTTTATAAGATATGCCAAGTGGATATTTATTTTGACCCTACTTGTTGTTTTGTCCCAGGTTGATGTATTGAGCAAGTTAAGGCATCCAAATCTTATCACACTTGTTGGAGCCTGCCCAGAATCCTTTACTCTTATCTACGAGTATTTACCGAATGGGAGCCTTGAAGACCGTCTGGTTTGCAAGGATAACACACCTCCCTTGCCATGGCAAACTCGAATTCGCATTGCTGCAGAACTTTGTTCAGCTCTCATCTTCCTTCACTCAAGTAAACCGCACCGCATAGTGCACGGTGACTTGAAACCCTCTAACATTCTCCTTGATGCAAACCTTATTAGCAAGCTAAGCGACTTTGGAATCTGCCGCATATTATCTCGTCGTGAGGATTCGACTGATAACACTACGGAGTGTTGGAGAACCCACCCAAAGGGAACTTTTGTTTACATGGATCCGGAATTCCTTGCGTCCGGGGAACTTACTCCAAAGTCAGATGTTTATTCCTTTGGAGTCATATTGATGAGATTGTTGACAGGAAGACCGGCCTTGGGAATAACAAAGGAAGTGTCCTATGCACTGGAAACCGGAAAGCTGAAATCCCTGTTGGATCCTTTAGCCGGAGACTGGCCATTCGTGCAAGCCGAACAATTGGCTCGCCTGGCCATGAGGTGTTGCGAGATGAATAGAAAGAACCGGCCGGATCTTTATTCCGATGTATGGAGGGTATTGGACCCCATGACAGCTTCCTCTGGAGGCACACTAAGTCCTTCAGGTCTTTACCAACAAACACCATCATATTTCATTTGTCCAATCTTTCAGGTATTTGTCTCCATTCATACATCTCTCAATCTTTCACAATGTTATATCCTCATCATCTATGTAAAATTCAAAATCCTCATACCATTGAATTAGCTTTGGCATTTGAATATAAAACAGCTAACACAAGAAAATTATGTTGCAGGAAGTAATGCGAGATCCGCATGTAGCTGCGGATGGCTTCACTTATGAAGCCGAGGCCATAAGAGGGTGGCTTGACAGCGGTCACGACGATTCGCCAATGACAAATTCGAAGCTTGCGCACCGCAATCTTGTTCCGAACCGCGCACTCAAGTCTGCAATCCATGACTGGCTTCAAAGTCATTAAACAAGATTATCACTTTCCTGTGCTGTGTAAACTACCTGTTAATAGAATGTATAGGGAAGCAAGTTTTCAAAATTTTATATATTTTCTTTTTTCATTATATCATTTTTTGTTTCTTACATATCTTAAAAAGATCTAGATGTGTCACCTTGTTATTCTGAGTCATTGTAAAGCACATATATTTCAACATATATATATATGTCAAGAAAATACATTTTATGATACTCTTCATTCATCGCACCAATAATTTACAGCTTACTAATTAATTAATCACATAATCTCTTTTATGATACATTTTATAATACATTTTATGATACTCTTCATGTCAATAATCTTACAAAGAGATTACGCTCAAGTTGTTTATGTGATCTTTTGCAAAAGTTTATGGATCTCATATAAGCACTTCTCATTATGACGTTACACGATGATCATGCACCTTTTGAATTGAAAGAATAAATATTTTAGAACAACTATAACTTGCATGATCATGCAACTAAAGTTTACACTTGATTTTATTATTTCAATAAAGTTAATTACTACTTTTAAATAAAAAGAACTAAATTCAAATACACACGATAAGTCTCTTTACTCATGCTTTATCTCGATGAAAACATTGTAATATTATAACTGCTTAAATGATTTGGTAAAAAATCCCTTCCAACCGGTAGTAACTTGGATGAGGCGCTCCTCCTCCGGCGATGTATGAACGGAACACCAACTTGCTCCACCCACAAAGTTCCAACCACGAACACTAGCGACGTCATACTATCAACGACAACTCCTCCACCACAAGGCCACCAAGTCGCTCAAAGAAAAGAAGGACCCCTGCAGCGATAGACTCAGGAACAGCACAACAGAAGCATAATTTATTTTTTCCCAAATCAAATACTGAATAAAAATTTAATTTTCTTTTACTTTTTTGGGTGAAATTTTTGTTAATTCAGTTTTAACCACAACAACATATATTTATTGTGTTTCATTAACAATTTTACCGTCATTGATATACTGAACCCGAGAGTCAAGCGACCTCCAAACTCTCCAGATGTCAGGCACCTGATGGTTCCGCGAGCTTAGCCATTGTAGCTCTTCCGTCCTGGGTACGCCGAGGTATATAGCTTCCGGGTGGGCACTTGAGTCCTAGGTCGAGATATACGTCGTCCCGGGGCAGCGTTGCAAATTAACCTCGGCCTTCTGAAACACAGCAGGGGAGCACCTGCAGAAAGCACTCCGACGCTTAAGTAAGTATGTGAGTTATAAAGGAATAAAGAATAATAAGTGAGAATGAGTTATGTGACCTGTCCTATGGGTTGTGTCCTCTGAGCCTTTATAGGCGAATATGGCTAGTTTGTTCCGATGTATTTGGTAGGTGCCGTTACCAGTATCTTTTGGTTATGTAGTGTCGTGATTCATTCTGATTAGTAGGTTCTGTTGTTGTGGATAAGGTTGACTTAGTCAGGAGTTTCTGTTGCAATTCCATGTTCCCGATTTCTGAGCTCGGTTTCGATTTTAGGCTTATTCTCGAGTATAACGGGATACACGTCATAGCCCCCAAGCTCGGCTGGTGTTGTGCGAGGAACAGTAGCTGAGCTTTGATAGGTTCATGTCCGATTCTTCTTCTTGTCGTTGGGCCTTCTTTTTGTTTGAAAGGGTTTTGAATAGTTGGTTTTCTTTTGTTTTGGTAAATCGTGTCGTCTTTATTGCGCTTTATTACCGTTTGGGTTTCCCATATTCTTTAGTGGACATGAATTTATATTACCCACTAAGATAGTGGGCTTGTAATAATCGTTTTTTTTTTTTGGAACTTACGCTTTGCTGCTTCATCTTCTCATCGTTTTATCTTTGCTATGTCTTCGAAAGGTTATCATTTCTTCTCTCACTTTTTACTGTTACTGCTTTTGCTTATTCATGGCGGGAGAAAAGTTGAAAGAGAAGTTGAAAGTTGTTGAGGTTAGGGAAGATGATCCCTATCACTGGGTTCATGAGGATGTTAGAACTCGTTCCTCTTCTTTTACTAGTGTCGATTCCCTTTCGGAGTTGAAAGGTTTGGACTTCGTAAAAGGTGGTTCTGGTGTCACCGTCGAACTTCTTTCGTGTTCCAGTGATGATAGGGTTTATGAGAGAAGGGGTGATTAGTCGTATTTCTACATGTATACCCCATGCATGATTGAACTTGGTGTGAAGTTTCCCTTTTCTCCTTTCGAGTGTGATGTCCTTACTCAACTGAACTGTGCACCATCACAGCTACATCCAAACTCCTAGGCGTTTCTTCGCGCCTTTCAGTGCCTGATGGATTACCTTTCCTTTCCTTGTTCGTTGTCGTTATTCTTCTCTCTTTTTCAAGCGAAAGGTGTTCGGAAGGGTTTGTGGGTTTGCCTTAGCAGTTTTCCTAGTCGTTCCTTGTTTCTTCTTTATAAATCTTCTTTTAAAAACTTCAAATCTCTTTTTGTTAAAGTTCGATCTTTTGAGTCTGAGTACCTATTTTATTTGGACGATGAACTTAGCGAAAAGTTTTTCCCTTTATTGGTGTTCTGAGCTGAGTCAAATCCTTGAGGCTTCTGAGCGGAGTGAGGAGGAGGAATTTGTGTTGGATTTTCTGGTTGAGAGTGTTGCTGCTGGGGAGTGTATGTCTATTCCTGATATTCTGCGTTTTTGTGATTCAGGTGATATTGAGAGTTTGAGAACTTATATAGGTAATGTCTTGGTTGTTTTTTTGTTTGTATTGGAGTTTGTCGTCATTTTTCTGATGTTGTTGTATCTTGTAGGTGGACGAGTTCCTCTCTTGGATCCTTCGAAGTTGCAGTCTTTTTTGAACAAGAAAAAAGAAAAAGGTGTTGGTGGTTCAGCTGATCGGAAGGATGGTGGTGAGCAAGCTTTCTCTTCTATTGCTCGTTCGGCGTCCTCATTTAAACGAAAAAGGGATGACTCATCTTTGGAGATCATTTCGGAGGTCGACCAGGAGGTTGTTGGAGGTGGCGAGCCTGCCTTTGATCGACAGAAGAAGCTTCATGGCTTTGTTGCAGGGTCTAGCTCTCAGTCTCTTTGGAGTGAGCAATTCAATTTTGCCGAGCTTTCTGATAGGGCATCTCAATATCCTAGAGATATGCTTATGACCCGTCGGATCGGTGTGGATGCGCTTGGCAAGTTCGTCAGGTTGTTATACTTTTATCAGGACTCTTTTTTGTTCTTTCTTTGTAATCTCATTCTAATTTTGGAGGACCCTTTATAGATTGTCGCTTCTCGTTTTATGTGTCTTGGTCGCACCACCGAGCTTATTGGTGCTGAGCAACAGGAGGCGGTGGATAAGATTGCTGATTCGGAGAAGTCGTATAAGGCGAGGATTGCTGATTTGGAGAAGTTAGTAAAAGAGAAGAATGATGTTGTTGTTAATGATGTGGCTGAGGAGGAGGTAGCTCTCTTAAGGGACTAGATTTGACTGTTGCAAGCCGAGGTGAAGGAAAATGATGTGGCCAAAGGTTGGCTCACATCTCGTGTTCATGAGTTGGAGGAAAATGGGATGGAGATGTTCTCCTATAGCTTTGAACGTGCTGTGAGCCAAATTTCTCTGCTGGCTCCAGAGTTTGACATTGATCGGCATGACATGACGAAGATAGTAGTTAATGGAAAACTAGTTGTAGACAGAACTGTAGAGGAGCATGATGAGAATGCCCCTCCTTCTAAGTTTTAATTTGGTGTTTGTTTATTTTGTACTTTGTTTTTGAAAGTGACATTATGTCCTTGTGGATGTTGGATATTGTTAGTTTGAACTTGTTTGCTGGTGCCGACCATTGTTAGGTCGGTTTGTGTTAATATTTCTCGTTTTTGGTAGATTGTTTTTCTGCAACTAAGATAGGAGACATGGGATTTGTATTTTATTGAAAAAGTTGTTTGGGACTGAATATGATTAATTATAGATTTGAATATTGACAATGTATTGTGCGTCGGGCCTCGTTAAAACCCACCTTAGGCCAAAAACCCTTTTCTTGGGAAAAAAGGCTCTAAGGGGGAAAAAGAGTACATTCATTCGCGATTTGTACAAGTTAAGATCGGTACATCTTTAGAGAGAAGATATTCCAATTTCCTGATATCGGATTGCCTTGTAGTGTTTGTAGCTGGTAAGCCCCCATTCCGAGCACTTTGGACACTCAGAATGGTCCCTCCCAGTTTGCGGGAAGCTTTCCATGCGAAACTGGTCGTCTGGCTTCTTCTGTTCGTCTGAGGACTAGGTCGCCCTCCTCGAATGTCCTTGGCACCACTTTCTTATTATGCCTTCTTTTTGCTAGTTGTTTCCGTGCTCTTTGTTTGATGGCGGCTATTTCCCTGTCCTCTTCTGCGAGGTCAAGCTCGGCGTTTCTTACGTTTGTATTATGTAGCTCGTCGTATAGTTCGGCTCTTAATAT
>NC_029775.3:109225968-109232853 GCF_000817695.3 Arachis duranensis
CAGTGCCTCCGAGCCATAGACTATTTTGAAAGGTGTCTCACCCGTGGTGGTTTGTACTATGGTGTTGTAGCTCTATAATACTTCTGGAATTAGCTTTGCCCACTCTCCCTTTGCATTATCGAGTTTTTTCTGTAGTGCCTGCAGTATAACTCGGTTAGCAGCCTCGGTTTGCCCATTTGTTTGTGGGTGTTCGACCGAGCTAAAATGATGTTGTATATTAAAGTTATTTAGAAATGAACCGAGCTTATTATCTGTGAATTGCCTACCATTGTCTGATATTATTTCCTTTGGTATTCCGAATCGACATATGATATTTTTCCAAATGAAAGATCGTACCTTTTCGGCCGTTATTCTCGCCAATGGTTGTGCTTCTATCCATTTGGAGAAATAGTCTATTGATACTAGGAGAAATTTTACCTAGCCTGATGTTATTGGGAATGGGCCGAGGATGTCGAGTCCCCATCTGTGAAAAGGCCAGCTTACCTCCATGCTCTGTAATACTTCGGTCGGCTTTGTAGAGATGGCGGCATGCTTTTGGCATTTATCACATGTTTTGACTTTCGTTATGCAATCCCTTTTCATGGTCGGCCAATAATATCCTGTTTGGACGATCTTTGCAGCGAGAGCTCGTCCTGCGATGTGGTTTTCACATACGCCCTCATGAACTTCGTCCATCACTTCTTTTGCCTCTTCTTCATTTAGGCATTTTAGCTATGGTTGTGAGAAATCGCGCTTGTATAGTTCTCCTGCTATGTTTGTGTAGAGACTTGCTTTTCGTCTGGAGTGTTGCAGGTTGAGCTCGTCTCTGGGTATGATACCTGCATTGATGTACTCAAGGAAAGGTGTTCTTCAGTCGCGGAGGTGGTTAATGTTTGTTATAGATAATAGTTCAATGCTGGGTTTTTTAAGTGTGAGTTGTAATAATGCCGATGTTTGTGTGTCTGCTCTAGTGGCGGCAAGTTTGGATAATATGTCTGCCCTAACATTATTTTCTCTATGCACATGTAGAATAATGAACGAACTGAACTTTGAAATGAGATCCCTTGCTATGAGCCAATATCGCTCTAGCGAGGGATCTTTTACCCGAAACTCTCCTCGGATTTGTTGAACCACCAAGAGGGAGTCACAAAATGCTGTTAGGCTTTGTACTTGGAGGCTCAGAGTGAGCTTGAGTCCTACTATGAAGGCCTCATATTCGGCTTGATTGTTGCTTGCCGGGAAGTGAAACCGAAGAGACTGCTCGGCCACCACTTTGTCACCTTCTTTCAGGATTATCCCAGCTCCGCTTCCTCCTCGGCTGGATGCCCCATCAACGTGTAACTCCCAAGGTTTGTTGTTCTCGTTCGGGGTTAGTTCTGAGATGAAGTCTGCGAGGACCTGTGCTTTCAATGCCGACCTTGGTTGAAATTGGATATCAAATTTTGAGAGCTCGATAGACCATTTGGTCAGACGTCCAGCCAGTTTTGGTTTAGTCAGTATTTGTCTTAATGGTTGGTTTGTCCGTACTATTACTGTGTGGCTCTGGAAGTAGGGTCTGAGTCTTCTTGCTATTGTCACAAGCGTTAAAGCTAGTTGTTCTATCTTCGGATACCTTTGTTCTGTTGACTGCATGACTCTACTGACGAAGTATACCGGTTGTTGCGTTTTTCCTGTCTCGATAACTAAAGCCGAGCTTATAGAATGGTTAGAAATTGATAAGTACAAATATAAAGGTTTACCGACTTCTGGTCTTTGCAGCACTGGTGGTGATGACAAAAATGTTTTGAGCTCGGCGAACGTTTTCTCGCATTCCCCTATCCATTGGAACTTTTTATTCTTTGTTATTGCTTGGAAAAAGTGGTATGATCGGCTTGATGCTGATGGTAGGAACTGGGATAGTGCTGCTACTTTTCCTGCCAATTGTTGTACTTCTTTTACTGTTTTAGGGCTCGTCATATTAAGTATTGCTTCGCATTTTTTAGGATTTGCTTCGATTCCTCGTGAAGTTAGCATAAATCCGAGGAATTTGCCTCCTTGCACTCCAAAGGCACATTTGTCTGGGTTGAGTTTCATCTTGTATGTTCTTATCTGTGCAAATATCTCTTTTAGGTCTTCGCAGTGTGATTTTTCCTGGGTGGTCTTGGCGACCATATCGTCGACATAGATCTCCATGTTCCGACCTATTTAGTGATGGAATACTTTGTCCATCAGCCGTTGGTAGGTTGCACCTACATTCTTTAAAACAAATGCCATTACTCTATAACAAAAATTTCCATGTTCAGTTATAAATGTTGTTTTGCTTTGGTCTTCTGGATGTATGAGTATCTGGTTGTAGCCAGAGTATGCATCCATGAAGCTCAAGCTTTTGAAACCTGATGCATTGTCTACAAGTTTATCGATGCAAGGTAAAGGATAAGCGTCATTGGAGCATGCCTTATTTAAATCTGTAAAGTTGATGCACATGCATCATTTACCTAAGCTTTTCCTTACCATTACCACGTTCGAGAGCCATGTGGTGAATCTGATTTCTTTGATGAAATTGGCTTTAAGAAGCTTTTTGGTTTCTTCTAATGCTGCCTTTGATTTTTTTGTTCCGAGGTTCCTCTTCTTCTGAGCTACAGGTCGGCTTGTTCTGTCGATGGCGAGTTTATGGCAGATGATGGTTGGATCTATTCCTGGCATGTCTGCTGGAGTCCAAGCGAATAGGTCGGCGTTGTCTTGTAATACTTTTATGAGCTCGGACCTTTCCTTTCCTTGTAGGGCTTGACCGATGTATGTTGCTTGTTCTGGCTTGGCAGTCAATGGAACTTTCTGAAGTTCATCCGTTGGTTGAGGTCTTTCTTCAGTGTCCGCTCGGGGATCAAGCTCGGCCAGGGTTAGGACTTCGTTTTGACTGTGGATCGCTTTGACTTCCTGTTGAAGCTTTTCTTTTGTTTCCGACTTCTTCAGGCTTGCGTTGTAGCATTGTCGAGCTTGTTGGTGATCCGAGTGGAGCGTTGATATCCTTCCGTCCTGTGCCTGAAATTTAACGCATAGATGAAAGGTAGACACTGCTGTCCTGAACATGTTCAGAGTAGGTCTTCCGAGTATAATATTGTAAGGACTTGGGCAATCAACTACCAGGTATTGTAAGTCGATAGTTTTTGATAATGAGTCTTCTCCTATAATCGTCTTTAGCCATATATATCCCTTGATGGGGACCCTTTCTCCAGAGAAACTTACGAGCTCTCCGGATGAGAGTTGTATAAGTTTTTCAGATAATTTCATTTTTAGAAAAGTGGAATAGAAAAGTACATCTGCACTGCTACCTGGGTCTAAAAGGACTTTTCTTACCAATAGCTCGCCTGTTTGGATAGAGATTACCATTTGGTCGTCTAGGTTTGGTGCTGCCGAGCATATGTCTGTCTGGCTGAAGGTGATTCGGAGGTCGGATTTGTCTTTGTTTTGTGGCGTGGTTCCTTCGATTGCCAACATTGCGCGGTAGCTTCTTTTTCTTGCCGAGGTTGTTGCACCTCCGCTGGCAAACCCTCCGAAAATGCAATTTATAATACCTTTTGGTGGTCCATTGTTTGACCATTTATTGTCTCCTTGCTTCCTGAGGTTTGTTGGCATTCTTCTCGGTCTCGGCTGTCTTCTTTATGTTTTCTTCCTTCAATATATTTGTCCAGGAGGCCTTGCCGAGCTAATCTTTCTAGTAGATCTTTAGCTATGACGCACTCGTCGGTTGTATGTCCGTACTTTTGATGGAAAGTGCAGTGTTTACTTCTGTCGACGAATCGTTGGTCTTGATAGCTTCCTGCCCTTGCCAGAGGTTTTATAATTTTGGCATTGAGTATTTCTTTGATTATCTTCTCTCTCTTTAATTTGAACCTGGTGTAATTGTCGAACTTCGGGGTGAGCTTAAATGGTTTCCTGGAGTCTTTGTGGTCGGCCGTCCTTATTGTTCGGTTTTCTTCCCTTCTGGGTTGCCTCCTTTCTGCTTTTTCGGCTTTACGGAGTTCCTCGATCTCCATTTGTCCGGCCGCTCTTTCTCGAAATTCTTCTAATGTTTTCGGTTTTGTTACTGCAATTGTTTCTCTAAACTTCCTGGGTTTGAGACCGGCCTTGAGGGCGTGTAGGTGGACAGCAGGGTTCAGGTCTGGTATCTCCATGGTGGCCTCTGCGAATCTCATCATATAGTCTTTTAGGCTTTCTTGTGGACCTTGGAGGATGGTTCCTAGATAGTCTGATCTGTGCACATATATCTGCGCCGCCACAAAGTAGTCGATGAAGGACTTCGCCAATTTCTCAAATGAAGAGATTGATCCTTCAGGTAATTTTGAAAACCAAAGTAATACAGCTCCATCAAGGTATGTGGGAAAAGCCTTGCAAAGCACGGGTTCATTGTTAGGGCCATTAAAGAATATCATAGATTGGAATTTCTTAATGTGAGCCCGGGGGTCACCAATCCCTTATACGGCTCAAGCGAAGAGGGCAGTGTGAAATTCTTCGGCATCTGATAGTTGGTGATTTTCTCGGAGAACGGATTGTCCAAGGTTAGCTTCTCCTTTGGTGGGTTGACGCTCAGTAGGTTTGTGTTGTCTTTGCCTGGGCCCTTGGGATTGTTCTCCTTGTGTTTGCCGGCATTGTTCCGAGCAGATATCTCAGCGAGTCTTCAGACTTCAGCTTGTAGTTTTGCCATCTGGGCCAGGAGCTTGGCCTGAGTGATTCGGTGAACTCCATTATCGGCCATACTGGAGAGTTGAGAAACCCTGCACAAAGAAGATACACAGTGCAATATGAAGTAAAAAGGCAGGGTTATATTAACTCTCGGGGCCCCACGGTGGGTGCCAAATGTTCCATCCTGGGTACGCCAAGGTATATAGCTTTCGGGTGGGCACTTGAGTCCTAGGTCGAGATATACGTCGTCCCGGGGCAGTGTTGCAAATTAACCTCAGCCCTCTGAACACATGGCGGGGGAGCACCTGCACAAAGTACTCCGATGCTCAAGTAAGTATGTGAGTTATAAAGGAATAAAGAATAATAAGTGAGAATGAGTTCTGTGACCTGTCCTGTGGGTTGTGTCCTCTGAGCCTTTATAGGCGAGTATGGCTAGTTTGTTCCGATGTATTTGGCAGGTGCCGTTACCAGTATCTTTTGGTTATGTAGAGTCGTGATTCATTCTAATTAGTAGGTTCTGTTGTTGTGGATAAGGTTGACTTAGTCAGGAGTTTCTGTTGCAATTCTATGTTCCCGATTTCTGAGCTCGGTTTCGATTTTAGCCTTATTCCCGAGTATAACGGGGTACACGTCAGTAGCCATTGTAGCTTAATCCGTCGTGAGATGCTCCTCTTTCATCTGACAAAGTAGCCCTATTTTCAGTTTGGTTATCCAGCCCATCATCCGTTATTACAGTGGTCAATACACCTGCAAACTCGACGCTACCGTCCTATTATCGTATAGTGACGGCAACGGCAATGGCAAGGATAATAGGACGATTGCGCCCGAGTTTAGAGATGCAACCGCCGTTGTAATAACCGATGATAAGTTGGGTAACGAAGCCAAAATAAGGCTGCCGAGCCCTATGAAAGAGGACCATGTCACGAGGAAAAAACCAGCTTTTTTAGCCGCCGATCAATTTATTGCCGTAACTGCCGTCAGCAACATCGGTTGCATTACCCCGAAGCATGCAACCGCTGCCGATCTCTCATCTTCCTCTACCCAGGTAAGACCTACTTGTCCTGGACGTAGGACAGAGCCACATCCCGTCGAGAACAGTAAAAGTAAGATCAAGAAGAAGCAGCAGTCTTTCAGGTTTGTGCAGTAACTTGGCAAAATTTTCACTAAATAAGGCTCGTTAGAAGCCCCGAAGAAAAAGAAAGAAAGTCTGATATGTGAGTGAGTAATGGAGAATGGAGTGAGAGGGGTCAGGGTTGCTGAATTTATAAGCCAGAAAACGCGTTACCTTTAGCTGCAAGTGTATGCTTCGTAATGGAGAATGGAAGTGTATGTTTAGCTGGAATAAAATGCATCACATCAGTTTGCTACATAAGGCTGAACATCACATTATTCGAATTTTTTCAAACTAGAATTAGTGATGGTATACATCAAGCTTTCAATTTAATTGTTTAATTTCGATTTATTTTTCTTTTTCTACTTATATTATTGGATTTGGGAGAATAGTTGTTGTGTGATTGGTAAACAATTAATAAAGATCTCATAAAGAAATTCATCATCAATGGCCCTAGTCTCCATCATAATTCTCTATCTTCCAACACTAATGCACTGGCATCATGACTTTGTGTTAACTTTAGTTAAGTTTGGCTGAACCTATTGAGTCATCATCTCTTTTTTATTTTTAACAAATAAAGGATAATTACCCAAATGGAACCAGCAAACAATTTAGTTAGATACTTGCACTCTTCCTATTCAAATAAATGCCCTTTTTCTTTGTATGATATATATAGTTAATTAGTTGACATTATTATTACTGTTGTGCCCAGAGCCCTCAAATAAAGTGAGTTGGTTTCATTGGTAGTAAAGCTTATTAGAGATTCTGAGAATACATGGTCCCCTCAATTTTATTTTATTTAAAAAAATAAATCCATATGTATAGAAATATTGTCATATAAGTATAATTAATAAGTCTGAGTATAAATATAAAAAAAGATGACATCACAATTGAACATTATGATATATTTGATAGCTGCGTTTTGTGCTAATTTAAGAAAGTGCAAAATAACTATGAAGCCAGTATCAGTGTATCACGGACCTTGCTTCGTTTGCTTATGAATAATGTAGTTTAGGAGCTTTATCATTGTTCTTTTTTTTTTTTTATTGAGTTTCTCTTTTAGACTTATGTTCACAAAAACAAAAAGACTAATAAACCTTTATGCTAAGATTTGTGTTCAACTCCGAACATTTTCA
>NC_029775.3:109232904-109248940 GCF_000817695.3 Arachis duranensis
CAAAAAAAAAAAAAAAAAACTAAATTGTGACTTTGGTATGAAACTAGGAATTGTCTTAGATGAAAAAAGAATATTTGGATTCTTAAAAGACCAACATAGATGATGAAATTGGCAATAATGTGGGGCTCTCTTGTTAATATGAATTTTTAACATTTTTATCATATAAAGTTATAAACTCAATTTTTATCACTAAGAATCTAAAATTTAATAATATAGACAACAGATTAAGTTTCATATGCAAAGTTTTGCTATTTAAAAAAAAAATATTACAATTATATTTTTTATATTCTAAATTATAAAATTTTAACGCTACTTTTTAAATTATAAATACTAGACTCTAAAGTAGTTAATATTGATATATTGGTATATATTATAAATTCTTAACCCTACTTTTTACAACTATATTTTTATATATCATAGAAACAAAAATAAAAGGCACATATATAATTACTCAAAATATTATATATTTTAACGTTAATACAAAATTCGAATTCACCCGTGAGAAATCTTTTTCGCACATCTTATTAATAAAACTCATCACTACTTCAATCCCATAAAAGTTCATTCTCTCTCACACGCACATATTCTCTCTCACACGCACATATGCACACACATGTTGGCTAATTTTTTTTATTATGGAAGTAAAAGTGGTGATATACTTTAATATGGTAATTTTTGGTGTTTTTTAAAACTGTGGAAGTACACAAATCTCTGGCATCAATTTCTGTACTTAAAATTTTTTAATTTTTTTAACACAAATCTCTGGGACCGATTTGTGTACCAACACAAATCCCTGGCACCGATTTGTGTACCCTACACAAATCTCTGGCACCGATTTGTATACTTCTGACAAATCCCTAGCACCGATTTCTGCTTCTCTAGTTAAACGATTCCACATTTAAGTATAACACCCCAACAATCCACATTTAAGAAAAACACCACTAGCACTCCAATATTAAAAATAAAAAATTCCACACATGTTTGCTGTCAAGGACAACAAAAATGTAAAAAAAAATGATTTCTTTTATTTTTGTTGATAGGAAATGTTAAAATAGAAAAATAATTTTATCTCGTTTTCGTTGATTATGTTTGTGTTACCTTTTAAAAAATATTTTCGCATTCATTGATTGCGAAAATGATACTGAATATACAAATTAGTAAATTTTTGTATTTTGAATTAAATTAAATTGGTAAATTTATTTAAATAAAAAAAACTCTATTTTAATTAACATGCATTATAATAACAAGAAAATTTTCAAATAATACATTCAATATGATAAAAAATATATGTGGAAGAATTACTATAGTTTTGTTTTTGGGTTGGGTCAGTTTTATCAATTCCCTGAACAACAATAATTATGTCCATGTTTATAAATGTCACAGCCTATCTTATATATTATCATTGCTAAAGTGCTAATTGCCTAATGTTATTTTATGTACCATATTTATGTATACCTTTGATTATTTTAATAAATGAAATAAAATATCTCATTGATTGCTTACTCTTGTTTTATTTATTTCTCCTATTATTTTATTTTTTATTACATTTTCCATAAATGATGTTATGGAAATAAATGGCACAAGAAGAAATGGTTTCTGTGTGAAACTATCTTGTTGGATAAAGATTACAGAAATCTTCTGTGTGTTCATTGAAATATTAGGAGTGGAGAAAATAAGTGGTTTCTATTCTTCGGTCATAAATGGCTTCCCATTTTTTGGTTGAAATTCGTGACACTCTAAATCATATATAGAAAATCTAAATGTGGCATAGCCCTACAAGCACAACTTTGCAAGAGTATGGAACTGCATTAGTTTTCATGTATTAGACCCTTAAATTATACTCTTCCATTAAGTTAAACATTGAAAATATGATTTAATCCAAATATATATTGAAAATATGATTTAATCCCTTCTAATTATTAATTTTAGATGAAAACATCATCAATTAAGTTCTTTTTTAATATGCGGGGGGAGAGAGAGAGAGGCGCCGCGCGGGGGGGTTAATTAGGGTTATAGGTATTTTCTATTTTCATGCAAAGTTGTTTTTCCCACGCTTTTTGACTCTCTTCAATTATTGCTCCAACAATTATGACAAAAATCTTTCACAATAATTACAACAAACTTAAATATCAAACTTTTTCCCCCAAAATCTCACCTTGTTTTTTGGGTTTTTATGCATAAAAATTAAATTTAATTTTAAAATATTATCAATGTAAAATTAATTATCTTACATTGATCACTTATATAATATGTAAAATTAATTATCTTACATTGATCACTTAAATAGTCGTTGAAAACAATAAATATAATTAAACAAAAATTATATTATTCCTATACTAAAATTAAACTAAAAAAATTACTGCATTAAATAATAAAAGTTTTTTTTTCAAGCCTCCAATGGTTTTTTAAACCTGGTTTTTAAAAGACCAAGATAATATATTATAATTTCGTGACTTTTATTAGCTCTGTACAAAAAGCATAAATTAATAATAGTTAGCTTTTAAATTGTTCTAATTATAAAAAGACTGGTTGGATGTGCTAAAGTACTAATGATTTTTGGACATTGTTAATTAGAGACTAATTGTATCTTTTTTATTAATGTTTTGAAAAAATTAAATAATTTTTTATTTTATAAAAAAATAGTAACTGCCATTTTAAGGTTAACAAATTTTTAAATAACATAACAACATTTTAGAGTTAATTTTGAAAAGATTAAAATACCAAAGTTAAATTATTAACATATCCCATGATAAATAATTTTAAAAAGATTAAATTATCCTTATAGGATTAACTAAAATGATATGATTGTATTAAAAATTAAAAACTTTTATATATAAAAAGTTTAAAATATCCTTACACATAAATTTTTATGATTAATTTCAAACTATTAAATGCCCTTTTTTTTTATAATAATACTTCTTTAATTATATTAGAAATGATAAACTTTAATTTTTTGACAGACTAAAATATCTTTATAATTAATATTCAAAAGAACAACAAAACAACCCTTAAAAGTTAATTTAAAAAAATCTAAAATACCATGATACAATTAATTCATATTATTTGACTGTATTAGAAATTGAAAATTTGAATACGATTTAAAAAAAAAAAGTATTCTTGTAATTCATATTTAGAATACTAAAATATCCTTTAATCATTAGTAAAAAAAAAATACTAAATTATCTTTTTAGGATCAAACTAAAATACCTCTATAATTAAAATGTAAACTCAATTTTTTTATTGAATTATTAAAATTAATTTAGATGACAAATAATTTCTAGTTTAATTATAAAGATTTTGGTTTAAATTTAAAAAATAACCATTTTTTATGAATTATATATAATAAAAAGTTTTTAAAAAAAGGTTGAACACCAACTTTTTTAATATCCCTGTTAAACTTGCCGACAAATAATAAATATTCAAATTCTGAACCATAAATTGAAGTTAACAGAAGATTAATTACCATACCTTGAATTTTGTGTGATGAGCTTCTTATTGGTTCCAATTTCCATCTCTATGACCCTTCCCTTTCATACTTTCAATTCCATCTTTTACCCATATTCAATCTCTAGTTCCACTACTCCCCAAACATTTAGCAACCCGGACCCCCTCTCCATTACTCACTCCCTCAAACACTACATACCAGTCTTTCTCTCTTTTTCTTCTTCATTTCTAGTCATGAGCTCTCCAAATTTTATATAAAGGGAAGGGAGGGTTTAGAGATACTGCGCTCTTCATCTACCACAAACCAGAGTTAGAGTTTACTCTACTCTCTTCATCTTTTTGCTCTGACTCTTGCTTCTTTCACACTCTTAGCAACCATGTCTTTGCTCTCAGGTCTCATCAACCTCAGCTTCTCCGAAATTGTAGGTACTTTCTATTTTCATGCAAAGTTGTTTTTCCCATGTTTTTTCATGTTAATATAAGCTAGTTTTGGATTGGTCCCTGCTGCCTGCTTTACCCGAATGAATTGTGTAGTAGCTACCAAATAAGCTACTTGTTTAGCTTCCATTTCTATTTCTGATTCCATAACTCTCCCCAATCCCATTCCCAAATTAAAACAAATACTACTACTATGCATGCCACCTCCATCTATCTCTATAAAACACTTTAATTTGAACCTTCTTAATACTTTTAATTTATTTATATTTTGTGGCTGCACCTAATACACATGCATCGTGTATGCATAATTTCACCTAAGTAGTGCTACTGCTACGTACTGTACGTAATGCATATACTGTATACTATTAAAAAAAACATTATTAACCAATATATATAATTTAATTTTAATACATTTGTTATGTAAAATAATTTTATACATGTATTTAATTATATAATATCATGTCAACAAAAATTATTTTTTATATTTGATCACGTGAATAGTCATTAAAAAAAAATTTCATTACGCCTATACTTTTTATAATAAAAAATATTATTTATACATCAAAATCATTAGCTATCATAACACATATATTGTTTAACATATTTTTTTATGTATATTTTATATTTTATATTTTAATATATATTTTATACTAATAACTAATTTTAGTATATATCTAGCATAGTTGTTTTATAGTAAACATATACCATACATTTTAATATCAATAATTTTTTAACAACCAAACATATGTTTTGTTTGTTATGTTAATTAAAAATAAATTTAAATACATAATTAATTAATAACAATTATATTTTTATATAAATTTTAAGAGTATTTGATATATGAATAATATTTTTTAAAAACATATGTAATTAGAAAAAAAAGTATAATAATATATAGGTTCTCTTCAAATAAAAGACGTAAGTGCGAGTGAAAGTAATAGCTCAAATGGCATAGTCTCCTCGTACTCTTTTTTTGTTTTGGAAGCCACTCAGATAAAGACGCTGAAAATGTTTATGAAAATGACTACAATACTTTTATTATATATATATATTAATTTTGAAAATTCTAAATTTTATTCTTTTATTTTTTTTATCGTAGAGTTAGGATTTAGAATTTTTATAAATATGTTAACTGTCCTTGATACTTGCATCACTCTAAATAACACAGAAGCAGGTTTTGGGGGACCATTTTGCAAATCATTAGTCCTACTCAGTCCTCCATACCTTACAGGAATATCCTCAGGCCTGATAAATCTGAACAATAACACAACAAAAGCCACACCTCAAATTTCCAAACCAAAAAGAAAAAGGAGAAATTGTGGGTAAGAAGCACCTTTTATTGGTATAGGTGCTTTGTTGGAATTGAATGTAAACTAATGATTACCACTTTTTAGTCACTCCAAAAATCTAATGGCTTTGTGAAATATATGGACTTTCAGGTACTCAAGAAGAATGATGGTTCTTTACAAACGAACTTCGGGAATCTTTGAAAAAGGTAACCATATCTTCTTTATTTGAGATGCTAATGACGTTATGAATGTGGTCTTCAGCCTTCTTACTTTTCAGCTGCAAATTGTGTTGCACACTTTGAAATAACTGTCTCTATTCTCATGCCCCCAAAATTCAAGGATTTGGATAATTTTTTTTGGTGTCCTAAAGAAATTAACAAAAAAGGAAAGGAAGGAAACATGCCCAGGAAGCTCAAAACGGTAGCTAACAGTCATCAATGATATCAATAATTCTGTTCTGTCTCTAGAATTTTTCCACCAAAATTCAAATACCATCGTTCTAACCTTTAACTTCTCAAAGATTATATGAGTTTTGGTTACAATAAAAATATTGAAATTTTTTACAATTTTCTTAAAATAAATGCAAACTAACCAGGAATTGGATAAATTTAATATGTTAGAGAAATTATAATTTTGTTTTATTACTTTAGCTATTTTCAAGTGTTTATTATTAGCAAAACTCTAAATATATAATGTTATACGGAATTGTCTTAAATGACCAGAGAGAATATTAGATTTAGATTTTAAAGATTCATATAAAAAAATATAAAATAATTTAGTAAAATATCTTTTTTAATTTTTTTTATCTTCTCTCTCATGAAACATTTTTCATGATATCACCATTAATGACAGCAACAACACCGTTATTATTCTCTTTTTTTGCCAAATTACTCTTGTTCCAAACTTTGAAAACACCATGATGCTAAAGCTGTGGTGCGGAAATTGGTGTCGTAGCACTCTCGAACCAAATCATCATCTTCCTTCTGCATCGTCCTTGGAGACGCTAAAGCTGTGGTGCGGAAATTGGTGTCGTAGCACTCTACGACACTGCCACCATGTTAGCACCGGAGAAGGAAAGGTGGGGATAAGCATAGGAGATTGGCAAAGTTGGAACTCCAGTTCGGCATGGAAGAGGTTGGTGGCGATTTTATCAACAAAACTCGACGGCGGAGCTGTCGTAGAAGTTGCAGCGGCACCATAAGGCAGCGTACTTGATGGGTGCAGGTCGTCGATGGTAGCGATGAGTGCTAGCATGACTTCTCCGCAGCAGTTGAGAATATGACCGTCCAGAACAACGGCGTGATTCTTCAAGCATTTTTTTGTATATAACTGGTTATAGGTGGTTGGCCGCAGTAATATGGTGAGGGGCGGTGATGAGTAGGGCTGGAAGTGAGCTGAGCTGAGTCAAGTTAGACCAAGCTCAAGCTTGGCTCACGAAAATTAAGCTCGGTTCACGACTCTCGAAAATATTATTATTTTTTCATTAAAAAAGGCTCCTTAAAAATATTATCTTATTAAGTAGTGTATACAAAGAAAAATAAAAAAATATTAAAATACCATTAACTATAATTAAGTAAAACGAAATAAATATATTAAGTTTCATATCGATTATATATAATATAAGAATCATATATGGCATGAAACTTAATAAACTGGCTTCATATATATATAATGTAAGAAACATATAGAAGCATATTATGTTTCATATATATAATATTAAAATTCTCCTAAAACTCTAATCAATCAGATTCTTATAGGACTCATTCAGTATAATGCAATACAAGTTTGGTTGGAGGGAAAAAAAATAAGTGAAACTTTTTATTTATAATACACTATTTAAAAAGAATATCTTATTGTGTTAGTAATATTTTATGTGTAGATTTAAAAAGTAAAAATATTTAAATTTATTTTTATTTTTATGATTTAAAATTTTTTATAATCCAATATTGAACTCACTCTAAAATTTTAATTCAATATAAAATTTATCTATTTTATTTCTTTAAACTTAGATTTTATCTTTTATTATTTTATCATTTATAAATATTAAATGACCTTTTCATATATAAAATACTTTTGTCCAAAAAAAAAATGAAATTATAAATTTATATTTTAGTATCATTTTAATTATTTTTATTGATTGCCCAATTTTAATATTAGTTTAAAAAAAACATTGCATTTATAAATAAAATATATTCTAATAAAAAACTCTTGATTCAATCATAAATAAGTTTTATTAAATTCAAATAAGAGAACAACAAAAAAAAACAAAGGAATATATTTACCTGAAGAAAATTGCTTGATGTGCTATGCAAATTAAATGCACACGTCTTATAGGGTTGGCTTAAAACTTAGCTTGAGCCCAACTACCTTGAGTAAGAGAATGTATTCGCTGCTCTAGTTAAAATTGCCACAAACTAAATACATGAAGAACACTTTTTTTTTTAACAAAATGAAGAACAAATTAAAGTAAAACCTGACTTATAGAATAATTATATAATAGATTTTGTAATTAAAATAATAATTTTATAATCAAAATATAATACTTGATATGCTTTTATTGTAATTAAATTAAAAATTTCTTTTTTTTTAAATTAAGATTTTTCTTTTGTCTTTTTTTATTTTATCCTCTTTCATCTACCACAATTTTTTATATATTAATATTAGTTATTAATTTAACAAGCAAAATATAACACAATATTTTTTTATTACAATTAAAATTGAAATATATCGTTAATATGACAATCAAAATCTATCACATTATACTCTATTTTATTATAATTAAAATAATATTTTTTTTTCAAAACTAATAAATTTTCCCTCTTCTCTTCACTCATTTTTTTTAGGTTTTTAATCAATATGCCACAATTTCTAAAACTTATTATCCAAACATGTCACATAATATTCTTTTCTTGAAATTAAAAAATATTTTTTTTAAATTGAAAACCTCTCTCCTTTTCTGTTTCTCTATTTCTCTTCCTCCTTTATCACTCTATCTCTTATATATATTATTAATAATTTATTATATCTATTACATATTACTAATTTCACAACCAAAATATATATATAACTCTTTCTAATTGCGATTTAATTAAAAAAAATTTACAAATCAATGAAGTCTCTCCTCTCTCCTCTTCTCTTTTCTATGTTCCCTCTCTACTCACATTAGCTCTTTTATATATTATTACTAATTATTAGTTGATCATTTAACAATTAAAATATATCACATAATATTTTTTATTATAATTAAAACTACTTTATTATATATTTTTAATTTGATAATCAAAATGTACCACATAATACTCTTTTTTTATTGTACTTGAAATAATTTTTTTTTAAATAAATTTTTTTCTCTCTTTATTTAGTCACTCTGTTTCTTTTGACTTTTTAAACAGTATACTATAATTTACTAACATGCCACTATTTTTAAATTATTTATTTATATGTGGTTGTTTTTTTACGATCACATTTATTATTTTTTCGATATCCTGACTGAAAATTATTTATCCAAAAAGTACTATTATTAACTATGTTTAATAATTTAAATAGGTGTTTGTTTCGTGTTCGGTTGCTCATTAGAACGATGAAGGGTTGATGAATAGGATCGCTTGCAAGGATTCTGTAGGATAAACCCATTAATTCTACTCTTCTATTAAGTTAGACATTGAGAGGGGGGGAGAAAGAACCTAACATAGTGTTGAATGTTGACCCCAATAATGTTTCTTCCAGGTACAATCTCCTTCCACTTGTTTAATGACCCAAATTAAACACAAGCATGACAAAAGCTTGTCTATTTAATTTGAGACGCTATTATTAAACAAGTGGAGGAAGATTGTACCTAAAAGAAGTACTATTGGAGCTAACATTCAACACTATGAAGTTTTCTTGGTTCCCCTAAAAACAAAACACAAAGGCTACAAAGTTGGGCCCTCACATATATTTTGTGGCTGCACCTAATACACATGCATCGTGTATGCAAAATTTCACTCAAGTAGTGCTACTGCTACGTACTGTACGTAATGCATATACGGTATACTATTTTATGTCTATGAATTGCTGCATGAATTAAATAATTTGGTTAAGTGTATATATATATATCTGCATGAAGAATATGATGATCAGGTAGCCTAAGTTGTTGTACATATATACATATATAGCTAGTCTGATATTCTTTACTTCTCACATAACAATATAACAGCAGCTTTAATTTCTACCAACTCTCAAAGCCATATGTAATTAATTACTTTAACACTAGTGGAGAAGGACTCTTGATTTGATTTTGCAAACATCAAACTCTGCAAGTGTACCATTGTTGTAAATTTTTTTCATCATAAAACCTATGTGCAAGTTTGACCAAACCCCTTGCATCTTTTGACTCTCTTAACTAAAGTTCAACACAAAATCACGATGCCATTGCTTCAGTGTTGAATTTTTTCATGAGATCTTTATTAAAAGAAAGTATATCAATCACACAATAACAACTCCCCAAATTGAATACTATAATTAGAAAAAGAAAAAAGAATGAAGTATGATGTTGAGGATTATGTAGTAACGTGATGTGAAGCATTTGATTCTTCATTGTTAAACATACACTTGCACCTAAATTTCGACCCCCTTTCTTTCGGTAGTAAAGTTATTTTGGTTTAAATTTAAAAAATAACCATTTTCCATAAATAATATATAATAAAAAATATTAAAAAAAAAGTTGAACACTAAATATTTTAATATCTCTATTAAATTCACCAATAAATAATAAATATTCAAATTCTGAACCGTAAATTGAAGTTAACAGAAAATTAATTACCATACCTTGAATTTTGTGTGATGAGTTTCTTATTGGTTTCAATTTCCATCACTATCACCCTTCCTTTTCATACCTTCAATTCCATCTTTTCCCCATACTTCACATTCATTCACTCTCCACTACTCCCCAACCCGTGTCCGTTTAAAGAGAGGGGAGGATATAGAAATACAGCACTCTACCACAAACACATTTACTCTCTGTTTCTCTGCATTCTACCAGAAAAAACAGTTTACATCAATTTTGTGGTTTTTGGTCAAATAAAGCATTATTAAAATGTCTGTAAGAGTGAAATGTACTATGTTCTTATTCTTGTTGGTTGTGCTACAACCACTTTCCATCAAAGGTAGGTCAACGTAAAAAATAATGTAGAGGGCAATTTGAATCTCACCATTCATTGCAAATCTAAGAATGATGATCTTGGACCATTGGTTTTCAACCCAAATCAATCCTATCGGTTTACTTTCTCCTAATTTCTTCCCCCACAATATTATTTTTTTGCACTTTTTCGTTGGACAAAAAAATAATGTGCGGAAAAAATTAGGATTCAAATTGCTCTCTACATTATTTTTTACTTAAACCGTACATAAACCGTTGACCTACCCTTGATGGAAGGTGGTTATAGCACAACCAACAAGAATAAGAACATGATACATTTCACTCTTGCAGACATTTTCAGTAATGCTTTATTTAACCAAAAACCACAAAATTGTTGTAAACTATTTTTCTGGTAGAATGCAGAGAAACGGAGAATAAATGTGTTTGTGGTAGAGAGCAGTATACCCTCCCCTCCCTTTATATAAAATTTGGAGAAGAAACGGAGAGGGATCGGGGGAGTAGTGGAGAGTGAATGAATGTGAAGTATAGGAAAAAGATGGAATTGAAGGTATGAAAGAAAAGAGTGATAGTGATGGAAATTGAAACCAATAAGAAGCTCATCACACAAAATTCAAGGTATGGTAATTAATCTTCTATTAACTTTAATTTACGGTTTAAAATTTGAATATTTATTATTTATTTGTGAGTTTAATAGAGATATTAAAAAAGTTGGTGTTGAACCTTTTTTAATATTTTTTATTATATATTATTTATTATATATGGTTATTTTTTAAAATTTAAACCAAAATAACTTTTCTACCGAAAGATAGGAGATCGGGATTTAGGTGTAAGTGTATGTTTAGTAACGGAAAATACAAGTATATGTTTACTACATAATCAAATGCATCACATCACTTTACTACATAATCCTCAACATCGTACTTGCTCTATTTTTTTTTCTTTTTTTAATTACAGTATTCAATTTGGAGAGTTGTTATTATGTAATTGATATACTTTCTCTTAATAATGATCTCATGAAGAAATTCATCATTAATGGCCCGTCACCATCATAATTCTCTATTTCCAACATTAAAGCAATGGTATAGTGTTAGTCTCTCACTTTTGATTAGATTCACTAAGAGAATAGAATGTACATAATTGACTAGGTTAGTTTCGGATTCCAATTTAGGGGTTTTCTATATGGACTAGGATCCGGAGTGTTGATTTTATACATAGTAGCAAGATGTGAAGAGTTGTTGTACCCTAACCTATGATATATATGACATCACCTTTATATGTATGCATGATTTATGCTATATGTTATATTTATATATAATGTTGGCCTTGTGTATGTTTTATTTGATTCCTTATTGTAGCTTGTGTATGTTTAATTAGCTATCCACGCAAATTTTTTTATAAAGTAAAAGTTTTTTTTTAAAAATCCGTAAAAATTTTTTTTTTTAAAATCCGATAGTGCGCTGATTCAATTACAGTTTTTGGTAAGTAAGTTGGTAACACTCGATTTTCAGAATGATCATGACGCACTGAAATTCAGTATGGCTCTGTTTGGTTGATGTATTTGATGAGACATAGACACAGAGACACAGACATTAAAGACATGGACATAAAATATTTGTGTCTATGTATTGTGTTTGGCAAAAATAAGAAACAAGACACATATAATTAAAAAAGACTGAATTACCCTTCATTCAACCACAAGTTTTACCACCATTACAATACACCTATTATCCCAAACAATGCATGCCATCACCATTAAATTTTTATTTCTTCTAATAATTTTTTATTTCTTCTAATACCATCTTAAATTATCATTTAAATATTAAATATATAATTATTCTTGAAAAAAAATAGAAAATTAAGGTTCAGAATTTATCAAAGATTAATCAAAATTTAAATAAATAAAAAAATTAAATGTACAAATTTTTTTTGAAAAAAATAGAAAAGTAAATTTAGTTGTAGAATCTAAAAGAGAAAGAGAAAAAAAAAAGATTTGGGAAAATAAGAAGACAAATTTTAAAAACTCAATAAAGGTAAAAGAGTAAAAAATTAGTGTCTCACAAGTTGTGTCTCAGTGTCTCACCAAATTAGAGGTACACAAATTTAGTGTCTCCGTGTCCATCCGTGTCCTCCCGTGTCCTTCGAAAATCTGTGTCTCACCAAACCAAACAGCAGACATGTGTCACCGTGTACCACTGTGTCTATGTCTCAGTGTCTATGTCTCAGTAACCAAACGCTACCTATGATCATGTCGCACTGGAAATTGGGTCGTTACCGCTAGTGGTTTCTTACCTAAAATGGATGACAAGCCTTTGGATGCCATGTTGGGAGACAAGTTCTACAATTCCTTTTTCACGTTGTCCATTTGAATATGCACTTTCTCCGCTACACCTGTATCATTAAGCAAATAATAATAAAAAATAAAATAAAATTTGAAATTAATAGATATACACATAGAATTACAGCGTAAATTTACCTACCCCCTCCCCCCTCCGTTGACAGATACGAAGATACTCATCGAGAGTCTTATGCGTGAATTGCCTTTCAATATCCCGGTACGCTCGAACCTCCCGCTTTTTCAGTGAACTTGCAGGGAACTTAGCACCCACATAACAAGAAGATTACAGTTACAGACCATTATCAGCAAATTAAAAAATAAAAAAATAATCTATATATCTCAAAAATAATAATTAAAAACTGTTTGATCATTTATTTTTGTTAAAAACTCTAGACGGAGAGTATTTAAGAATGAGTGAGTGAAAATAAGTGACTGCGGTGACTACATCACTGCTGGAGCTGGAATAACTTCACTCACCGTTTAATTTCCCACCATACAAATGACTTCAATATTCAATCATAAATTGCCACATCAGTAAAATGCGTTACTTCGGCGGTGTATGAACACGTTTGTATACACTTTTCTTGTACACCTTTCACCTTAGTTATACAAAATGATCGATATGAAGTCAGAAAAAAAATTGTTTTTTATATCACAAAATAAAGTTTATAAGAAAGGTGTAAACAAAAATGGTTCAAATATCATTTCTAAGGGGTAAAAAGAAAAGAAAAGAATACATCAACTCAACCATCTACTAACTTTGAAATCTTGCAATTAGAACCATGTAATTGGATGAAAATGTAAATTTTTTTTACAATATCTTGTATCAAAAAAATTTTTTTTTACCAAAAACAAAGCATTGGAGACTTGTACAAAAAAAAAAAACCATAAACCGTTAATTGTAGCCACATTTTTAAAGCGGCTAAAAAAAATGCTAGGTCCGTCAAAGTTCATTCGTTAGATCGCAGAGCATGCCTATGAAATAAATATACCAAATATCTTTTTTTATTTACCTTTATTATTTTATGCAGTAATTTTTTGAGTTTAATTTTAGTATAGAAATGGTATAATTTTTGTTTAAATTATATTTATTATTTTGAACCACTATTTAAGTGATCAATGTAAGATAAATAATCTTACATATTATATAATTAAATATACGTATAAAATTATTTTATATTGATAATATTTTAAAATTAAATTTAATTTTTATGCATAAAAACCCAAAAAACAAGGTGAGATTTTGAGGGGAAACAAAAGATGCAAGGGGCTTGGTCAAACATAGAGTGTTAATGTGAAAGAGGAGGGAAATGATGTCCTATAAAATACACAGCTACATAGGTTTTATGATGAAAAAAATCTACAACAATGATGTACAACAACTTAGACTACTTGATCATCATGTTCATCATGCATATATATATATACGTAACCAAATTATTTAATTCATGCAGTAATAGCTAGTACTGTAATTCATAGATATAAAATAGTATACAGTATATGGATTATGTACAGTACGTATAGCAGTACGTATAGCAGTAGAACTACTTAAAAATTAATGAACCTTAAAATGCCAGTTACTATTTTTTCATAAAATAAAAAATTATTTAATCTTTTCAAAACTTAATAAAAAAGATACAATTAGTCTTTAATTAATAATGTCCAAAAATTATTAGTGCTTTAGCACATTTAACTGGTCTTTTTATAATTAGAATAATTTAAAGGTCAAATATTATAAATTTATGTCTTTTATACGGAACTAAATAAAAATCTCAAAATTAGAATATATTGTCTTGATCCTTTAAGAATCAAACTTTAAATTTTTTCACAATAGACAATATATATATATATACCTTTCTTTTTTTTTTATATTCTAATATTGAAAATAAAAATATATTACATATAGAATAAATTAAGATTTTAAACATATAAATATAAGATTGCTGAAAAATATAATTATAAAAATTATAAATTAATTTAATGTTTACTAAATATTAAATCATTCAACAAAACTGTTCTCTAGTAGTTCTATCAAACAAATATAATTTTATCGTCAATTAATTATAGCTTAAATAACATAATTTTTCTATATTCACTTAGAAGTTGTGGTTCGAATCTCCATATATTTAGTAAAAAAATGATATAATTTTGTCTAATGAATATTAAATTGATTTTTTTCATTATTAGATATCTTTTATAATATAAAAATGATTTATTCTTTTATATGTATAATGTAAATATTGTAGTTTCTTTCCACCACCCTTCATTCATTCATGCTTATTGCTTTGGATCACACGTGTACATTTTTTGTCTCAAAAAATTTATATATTCTTTGCTTCATAGAGAATGGCAAACATGCTGGGGTGTTTTACACGCGCTATGTATGTGCTTGCTCAACATGTGTCTTTTCCAAAAATAGCTTAACATGAAAAAGCATGAGAAAAAGAACTTTACATGAAAATAGAAAGTACCTATAACCCTACCCCCCATATTATTTTTCTTTCTTTCTGATCGGGATTTTATAAAATGGTAAAAACTTAAATGATGATATTTTTATGTAAAATTAATAATAATAAATTATTAAATAATTTGATTAATTTTATTAAATTATTATTTAATAATTTTTTAATATTATGATAAAAAAATAAGAAAATAATATTATATCTATTTTGATTGAATGTCGAAAACAATAAAAAAATTGTTTCACTAGTGTTAAATATGGTATTAAAGTGTTAATTAAAAAACTTATTTTTTTAATTTGTTTTATTTGGATCATTAAATAAGTGAATTAAAAAATAGCTTATTTTCTTGTCAAAGTCAAAGTAAGGTATCTGAAGTTGTACCGCAAAAAAGCATTATTGGGTCCAATATTAAATACTATATTAGGCCCCCTCAATTGTTAACTTAATGGAGGAGTACAATTTGAGGGTCTAGTACATGAAAACTAGTGCAGTTCCATGCTCTGCAAAGTTGTAATTGTAGGGCTATGCCACATTTAGATTTCCTATATATGATTTAGGGTGTAACAAATTTCAACCGAAAAATAGGAAGCCATTTATTTTTTCCACTCCTAAGATCATTTTCAGTAGGGAACTCATCCTAATTTTTATTTATGGTCCACCTGTCATAAAAAGTAACTTCACATTAGTTTTTGTGTCATAAATAGTAAATAGGAACTCAAAACATCTCTCTCTTCTTCATTAGGAGGAACTAACTTTAGTCCCTGTTGTGGTCTCACTTAATTAATTAATTAAAATACTTGAAATTAATGTAATTAATTTTTTAATAATGTAATTTAAATATTTAAATTTAAAAATAATTCACTATTAAAAGATATTAATATTAAATAAATTCATATATAACAATAATACACAATAGATAATTCGGGGTTAA